>NC_138241.1:22791543-22836543 GCF_964197995.2 Scardinius erythrophthalmus
ATAAAACATAAAAAACGGCACATCGAGAAGGATAAAGAATATCCCCACCTTGACCCCTTGATGAGTAATAATACCAAGTCAACTAGCGTTTGTGCACCAAAGGTGCTACAGGGTCAGTCCCCGGATGCCTAATAATCTCATTCAGGTAGATAAGGATTGGAAAAGACTATATTAATAAATGGATGAATCTAATCATTATGGAACTTCTTCTAGCCTTGAAGAAACTAAAAGAGGCCAGATCTCTACCTGAAAACTCTGCAATGACACAATTTCTTCCTCAAACCCTTTCAGCCAGACAAGGGTCATGCAATATCACTTCCAAGTAAAGGACTTAGTTGGATTGACAGCATCCTTCAATTACCCAGATGTCCTGCCAGTCTGCAGGGTTGTGTTGAAAGGAACATCTGTCAATAGCCACAGCCCCAAATTTAAAGGTAGAGTGGTTTAGGACTTGGAGTTGAGGTGGAGGGGGCTGGGGCAGCTATTTTAGTCTGTAACCTGATCCTTTACGGCCACTCTTAAATGTGGGCCATGCGTAAAGGTCAGAGGCTGGCTTTGTTGTGTCTGGCAGACTGCTACATCTGGATGGGTCGTGCAAAACACACAGCCTCATCAGTGTGATGTTCACTGTGCCAAACTCTTTTTTTAAAAAACATATACAAAACTACATTAAATTATTCTGGACTCTTGTACAAAAAATGTTATTCTGTAACTGATGCACAGAATAATACTTGATAATGTATGTGTGGAGACTGAACAAATGTACAGTTTCTAGTCTGACCACTAGAGGCAGCATTACTTACCTACACTCGAGTACAACCGTTCACTGACCTGTGATTTAAAGTGTTTTAATAGCCGGATTACACAATGTCCTGAAGACTTTGTTTTATAGATGTATAGATGGGTGGGTTGATGGATGGATAGATAGATGGATAGATGGATGGATTGATACAATTTCATTCTCTGTATCTCTCTGATATGCCCCTTTTCTTGTTATCTTCTCTGCTCCTCTTGTGCTTTTTTTTCCACTGTGTCTTTTTCCTCAATTGGTGTTTTATTTTAAGACATGCAGCATATGCTGATTTCAGGCTGAATTGAGAGAAGGACTTAGGAGCCCAGCTGACCTGCCTGTGCTGTCTAATTGGGACTGTTTTCTTTCCCGGTTGGCCCCAGAAGCCCAGCATTCTCAGCTGTGGCCGCTTGCGCTGTCAGCTGCGCCCCTGTGACAATAGCAACTGTAATATTTCATCCCATGAACTACATTTTTCAAAAGATTATCATATTTATCTACCTGGTTGAGCTGCACCTCTGTATCATCATAAAAGTATTTTTGGAATGCTGGGTCAGAATTGTTCTTACATGAACTCTACAACTTTTTTTTCCCCCTTCAACTGTAGAATCGCAGATTAAATGTAAGGCAACTGCACGTTGGCTTAGATTAGTCCTCTCTAACTCAAACTACCTGGGGGCCACTTGCCAGGTGTAGCTGAGCATGTGTGTAAAAATAGACACGAGGTGCCCATCAACTCCCAGTGTGGATAACTCTGTTTTTTTTTTTTTTTTTTTTTTTTTATAATGGGTGCGATCTAGTTTTGTCCCATCGTGGTGCATGAATGCATTTGGTGTACATCTTACATGTTTTATGCATTTGGCACATTTACACAAAGAGATTTATATTACATTCAAAGCATGCTTTTTTTTTTTTTCTTTTTTTCAGTTCACACCCAAGACCTTATATATACATTTACATTGAAAATAAATGTAAAAATAAGTCAATATTATAGAATCACTGCAAATATGCAACATAATATAAATATTCTAAAATAAGAACAATTCTTAAAAAATAATTATAAAACAATGCTATATATTATTATATAAAAAAAAATCCATATAATGTGTGTCCTTACTTATAGAAATATATTTATAAAAAAGGCTTATAAATCTATAAAGCAGCCAAAACATGTTTTGATTTAAATCTAGTGTTTTGCGCATGTTTCTGTAATGGATAGGTTTAGGCAGAGCCATAGAGAGAAAGAGTTGCGACACTCTTTGATGTCGCCGCTATGGCTGTCACGTGGTTCATGTAAGCCCCAATAGTTCTAAAACATACGCTGGCTGTCATGTTCTTCTATGGGACAGACAGCAGCGATTGCATTATTGAACGGTAAATATAAAATAAAACACACCTCAAGTACTTTTTCAGCTGTTATTGCATTTTGTTAATGTCAGTTTTGCATTTGGAGACAAGTTTTAGGCTATATTTTTGGAGGGAAAAGCTCAGTGTTCATGTTCGCATGGGTAGTAGCACTGGCTTTAGCGGCTCTAACTTAACTTTTCCATATCATTCATCTGATGATGGACGTCTCATGATATTTATTTTAGCACAACTGGGCTGTATTAGGCTATTGATTCCCGTGATTTTGCTTATAAATTTTGATTCAGCCATTAGCCTACCTTCGTGATCACGCAAAGAGGTCTGCCGTGGCGGTCCGTTCAGAGTTCGCTTAAGCTAGCTCACTTCTTCTGATGAAAGTGGCCACCCCAGGACCACAACGTGAAACATTATCATGTTAAGACTAAGAATATTATTTTAATATTAAGCCATACACATTATCAAAACTATAACAGATTAAAAACGAATTTAAGCATTGCTAATACAAATGAAGGTTTTCAAATAAACAATTTTTATTAAACAATGACAGACAACAAAAATGTGTGCTTGTGTGAACAAGAAAAGCAAAAATCAGGGGCAGGTGATCCATGAAACAGACAGGACTGATGATGGCCATAACAATCCTAGAGGTCCAGCATTGTTCTCACAAGCCGCTTCACTCAAGACAATAAAACATAATGAAAAGTTAGTATATCCCAAAAAATTAAATAAAATAAAAGTTGCTATAAAGGTCGCAGCGATTCATTACCGAACTCTTAACTGACGAAGTCGCGCTAGCTAACTAGCTAAGTTAGCAGGCAGTGCTTGAAAATTGGTTGAAACAACTAACATAAAATATAAATAATTACGCTGTGCATGTACAAATGAAGACCAGTATAAGCATCGCAAAGGGCCTTTGATACAAAATAGACAGTTGACAATTCAAAAGAGGTCGATATTTCAACAACTTAACTCTGGAACAACTCGACGCGCAGCAATGTAAGTGAATGGGGTCCAACGCCAAAATGACAGTGTTTAGAACTATCCCGCTCTTCAAATCCCGGAAGTGGGCGGTTAAAAGCGCCGCCATTATTTACAACGGAGGTCTATGGGAGTGTCGCAACTCTTTCTCTTTATGGCTCTGGGTTTAGGGGTAGCGGTTGGCCATAGAAAACAATATTAATATGTCCTCACGAATATAGTGAAACAAACGTGTATATTAATATATATATAAAAAAATACAGTATATATATATATATATATATATATATATATATATATATATATATATATATATATATATATTAGGGCTGTCAATCTTCCTCTATAATTTACTATTCGAATTCCATTCCTTATTTTATTTAATATTCGAATAATATTCGAATATTAAATGCTCAAATTCATCCTATTATTAATATTTACGACATTACACAGTCTTATGGATCGCCAATGCGTGATGTTGATCGGTCTCATATCTTCACAGATAAACCGTCAGTTTGTCTGTTATTGCCTTTGGGCGGACAGCTGGTAGCAGTTGAGCCCCGTGATGAGGAGAGAGAGAGAGGCAGAACATAAGTAATTCTTGCCTGTTTTAGCGGCGGTTCCTCGGACAGATCGCCTAGCTTGTCAGGTTGTAAGTTGTCATAAAAAAATATTTTCCTCTCCGTTTTGGCCTTCCGTCCACAATGAGACGGCGTTTTTATTAATGAAAACGCACTCCAAAGTGGATATATTTGAAGACGCCGTTTTCACGTTGTAGTGTGGACTGAGAATCAAATTGTTGATCTCCGTTACCGTGGAGACATTCCTCTCCGCGACTTTTGACAGTTGTGATGATACAGCGTGGATAACGTGCACAATTGTGTTAGGATTCAAAAACTTTATTGTTTATCAGACGAAACAAAAGCGTTTAATTTTCACATGTGTGTGCCAAGGCGGCGAGAAAGGCAAGATTGCATTTAAAAAAAAAAAAAAAAAAAAAACATAAAAAAGCAATATTCGAATAGGAACTTCAGCATTCGAATAGTATTGATTTTTTTAATATTCGAATTATATTCGAATTTCGGAATTCGTTCCAACAGCCCTAATATATATATATATATATATATATTTACAGTGATTAATTCTCTCTTTTCCTCTCTTGTGTCCTTCTTTTCTCCTCTCCATCTCTTTGCTTGGATCATATTTGCCATCTATCTTAATGCAGGATGAATATTTAACTGCTCTGTACATTAAACACATCTCTGTGTCTCTGTGAGTCTCTGTGTTGACATGTCTGAAAATGGCCACAGGATGCTGGTTGCACGGAATCCTGGTGTACATTTGGCTCATTGATACATAATTAACACTCCCTGCAACTGCTCCAGCAAACACACAGATGTCTCCCCTGTGGGGTTGCCTTGCCAGTGTGTCTATGCCCATGTATGTCTCTCTATGTGTGCATTACTGGCCTGGGCTGCTTAGATGAGTTTTAGGCCTCTGTAAGATGGCAAAGCAGCTTCTATACCTTTGAATAAGTTGTGACACTGGATAGTTGTCAGGTTTCCTGGAGTTTGCATGATACCAACACAGTGGCAGCCTTCATTTCACAGAAAGCGATTTAGTTGTATGTGGCATGGCTGTGAATGTAACTCTCCTGCACTGCACAAGTGTGCTGTAACCAGAGGCGCTTTGTCCAATGGGCCGGCAGCTATTCCAGCTGGACCACCAACAGCCAGGCCAATTAGCATCTATTGTCTGAGGCAGTCATGAGTGCAGAGACCACCAGGACAGACCCCTCTACCTTTCTCACAATACTGCCCTCAGCCCCCCTCTACACATCTGCTCAGTTCTCTCTGCTCTGCTTTACTCTTCCCCCTACCAGCCTTAACCTGGTACTTTTTTACAGAGCACTATTAAGTTTAAAGATGAAGTATAACTCCTCCAAACAGATTTACAGAAAGGACTGTTTTGAAACAGGTCTCTTAAACACTCCCCGTGTCTGCCATTGGTAGCCCCGCCTCAAACTTATGCTATTGGTTGAGTTAAAGGGATAGTTCACCCAAAAATGAAAATTCTGTCATCATTTACTCTCCCTCAAGTTGTTCCAAACCTGTATGACTTTCTTTCTTCTGTTAAACACAAAAGAAGATATTTTAAGAATGGTGGTAATTAAACAGTTGCTGGTCCCCATTGACATCCATAGTATTTTTTTTTCCTACTATGGAATTTAATGGGGTCCATCAGTCGTTTGGTTACCGACTTTCTTCAAAATATCTTCTTTTGTGTTCAGCATACAGGTTTGGAACAACTTGAGGGAAAGTAAATGATGACAGAATTTTCATTTTTGGGTGAACTATCCCTTTAATGTGTCTGTGTCAGTATTCCAACACTGGAAGCTCCTAAAGCCGAGGTCACACTAGACTTTGAGCACGCAAAATTTATACGGTCATGATATGACATCAAACTATGTGGCATCACAGTATTACTGCTTTTTGATTCAATAAACATCATCACACGAGACATTATGTGTGATTTTACTTATTTATTTGATAAATTAACCATTTTGAAAGCTGACACCGCATAGTAAAATGTTGCTATTTTAAAATAATTGATAAAAATTAATTTCAGTAAAAAAATAACAGGATAGACAACGATCTATCAGTTTCACTGATTCAAATGTTGTTGAAGTATATCTGAAAGCTTACAGCTGATTGGTCCTTGACAAGTAAACATCCTCTCAGCATAGACAACCTTAGCTGTTGCTGCGTGAAACCTTGGTCACTTCCAGTGTTGAATGAGTAGTCCAGAATCTAAAACTGACCACTGATGTGCTGCTTCAGTAAGCAGAGTGAAGCGTGTGCCCATTTTAGTCCTGTCATGAGCAGCCTTGTAGCTTTATACGGCTCTCTCAAACACACACACACACACACACACACACACACACACACACACACACACACACACACACACACACACACACACACACTCACACTCGTACTCTGTTCTTAGTTTTTTCCTACTATGCTGTTTTTAGGGCCTTTTGCCATTTCAGCAGATCTCTCTCATTCTGTTACTCCCTTCGCTCCTCTTTATTTCTCTCTCTCTCCTCCTTCGTACTCTCACTCTTGCTCTTATATCGTCCCATCATCCTCTCTTACTCCTTTTATTCTCTGGTCCTGTCATATCTCTGGCTGAACTGCTCTGTCCCATCTAATGGGGTCAGCAGAACAACACCCCCCACATACTCTTCCCTTTCACTCTCCTCCTCTTTCATCTGTCCATTTCCAGGTTAAGAGCCCAGTGGCTGAGAGGCTCACTAGATTAGTGGTCTTTCATGCCTAGACAGGGTCCGGTGTGGCTCCTTACCTATCCATCTGCAATTTATGGTTCTTTACTCATACAGTGGACTAAAGGACAGACACACAGACCTTCACTCACATCAATGCACACTCACATCAGTGATGTTATTGTTAACTGTTAACTGAAATATGTGAACTAAAATTAAGTAAAATATAAATATTAGATGGCAAACAGATACTTAATAAAATGAAAGCACTGTCTTCCTCAGACAAGATGATTCCCAAATGACGTTTGTATTCGCGTCTTTTTGTCGCGTGAAAAAAATAAATAAAAATTATGCGTTTTGGGGGCCGTTCGTTAACACGACAACTGCGTTTTGGGGGCCTGAAAACGCAAACTTTTTTAAAAAGGGTTTCAAAGTGCACGTTTTTGATGAACGTGATACGCGCTCTGTCTATAGATGCATAATGCTTCTTTACAAAGTGCCATCAGCAACTATACTGACCTGGCATGCATAAGACAGTGTTTTTAGTCATTTTTGCGGATCCGTGTGAACAGGGATCGTTTTGACAATGGTGTCATCATACGTAAAAAAAAAATGCAAAGGAATACCTTTTCAGTTATGTTGTCATGTAAACGTACCCTAAAATAACTTGTTTGATTGCTAAACCCTAGCTTCACACCCCACAATTCCTTAGCTGTTGGCAAAATATTTGGCTCTACGTCTACTTCTATCTATTTAAGCTTCATTTCACCTCATCAAGCACCACCACGTTGATCATGATTGTTATGAGTTAACCCTCCCTAAAACATGCTGAAAGCATTTACGGTTGGCATGTCTTATACTGTCCATGCTGGGATAACAAGTGGCTCCCTGTTCCTCATAGGACCCTTCAGGGTTTCTCAGTTCTGTTCTTTTTTGTCCCTCACTCTCCTCAGCTCAGGCCATTAGAGGAAGAGGGTCAGGAAAGTGCATGCCATCTTTTGCGTGCTATCTGAGCCACTGGCCTGGCAAGTGAAAATAAATGTTCAAAAGGTTGTACTTTATATTTAGCCAAGGAGATGACCTCAAAGTGCCTTAAAAGGGCTCACATACTTAAAGGTGCATTACAGGTCTTACACTAATTCACTGTGATGGCTAAAGTGCTCGCCGCATACCGCAGGAGAGAGCTAACCCTGGAGGATCCGGCAAGGGCCCGGGATGTGACTAGTTAACATTATTCAGCATAAATTTTGAATTCTCTGCAGCCTGAACTTGGAGTGGAGACGGATAAACCATTTGCATACTGTATTAGTGATGAGTGTAGAAAAGAGACGCTCTTGTTGAACGTTTAATCTGTAAGTTTCGCTTTATTTCATGCTTTCTTCTCGTTTTATGTGCAGAAAAGTGGTAAGGCGTGTTTTAAGGGCTGTTTGGGGTAAATAACCTCTCGTGAGATGCAGCAATGGTCTGAAACGCCACTGGTGGAGACCTATTTTCATTCTTAACTAGACTGGCATGATTTATTAATTTGCATTTGAAATAACAATTACGATGTCAGAAGGGATCAAGCCCAAACCTTAATTGCAATGGAAAACATACTTAATATGAAACTTGCCCCTACTGAGGCATTCAGAGTGCTTTGTGTCTTGAGCAGCTTTGTAGAGCATCAGGGACAAGCTGCAGGTTTCAGATAGTTTCTTCTCGCTGATGTCACTTCCTCTCACTCACCGCCGCTCCCATTCCAGCTGGACTCGGCGGAGCTTTGTAGTATGTGATTGCTTTCAGATCTCTCTTCTGTCGTCCTCTCACTCTCATTCTCACATTGTCTTACACTTTTCCCTCTGGGGCCTTTAAGGTTTATGATGTTTCATTAAGAGGTCAGGTCCTAAGACATTTCATTAAATCATGTAATAGTCTTTTGTCGACACTCCACATCCAGTAATGAATGTAAAAGGACAATAAGCTTTAACTGATTTTACAGAGATTGTCTTTGTTTGTAGCATTGCTGAATGGTGTTGTTTTTTTTTTTGTTTTTTTTGTTTTTTAAGCAATAAGCCATTTGGGATTGTTCTATAAAGTGATTTGAGGTTAACGTGTGGCTTAGGTGCACTAAAATCCTCTTAGTTATGGAAAAGTCACATTAAAATACAGCCTTTAGGAGTAGCAGTAATATTAGTAATGATGATGATAATAATAATAATAATAATAATAATAATGTTTAATTACACATGCATAACATGCAATTAAGGAATGGCAAAACCGTTTATTTAAAAAATGTTTTTTATTTTTATTTTTTTATACTGAAAAAAAGATAAATCATTTGCTTGGGGGAAGAATTGTCATCATGAAGTGTTCTCATGTTCATGATGTCGGTTTTTTGTCCAGCTTCTTCTTGCTTTTACTTTCTCATTTTTATACCTTTGGAGCTTCATAGGTATAGACGCTTTATTATGACATGAACACACACGTGCTCAATCCCTGTCATAATTCAGTCCACACTGCACATCTGAGAGAATTCTCCACACTTCTAACTCTCTTCTACATTCTTTTATATTGAGGCTAGCTCCACTCATATTTCATGTCAAAGGCTTATTCTTTTATTGAACATCAAATCCAGAGTGTCTCAGTTGACGCTCCTTTCTTTTTCCAGTGCATACATATTCAGAAGCTCAGGCGGCTATATGGCTTCCTGCAGCAAATCCACAATTGTGCGCATTAGCACTGTAATAACATTACATGAATGGAGCTCCCGTTCTATATTTAGGAGTTAAGTCATCTGTGTGAGCCTTGACATGCAGCGTTGTTTTTTTTCCATCTCTGGCGTTGGCGCTCCGGCCTTCTCCAGTGTCCAAAAACTTACGCAGGAGGACGGCTATCATGCTGTGACACTTTGCATACCGGTTTGAACTTTATGGCTGACACACTGCAGAATAAATGCATAAATAAATAATAATAATAAAAAGTGTATTTTGAACGGCTCACATTGTGCCCAAGCCAGTGTGACAATTGAAGTAGATAAAAACTCTGAAGAATGCCACCCCTCTTTTTTGTCTCCCTCACACACGCCAGACGCGGTCCCAAAAAAAACACACGTGCAAACACACACACACACTCCAGTTCTACGACTCTGGCTTGTCAAAATATTGTTCCAGTATATCCCCACTGTTTCTGGCCTGGAGTCAACTTCCATCTCATCTAATGAAAAATGCAGAGTGTTCACCAGGGATTAACTGGAAGGCTTCTGCAAAAAGGATGAGGGAGGAGAGGAGCAGGGCTCTGCTTTATGGCAACACAACTCAATCATTTAGTACCTCCAGCTGACCATTTGACCCACTGCTTAGAGTTTTATTCTTCCCAAATAGCAGGGCAGGGGAGAGGGAAGTGCTTGAGTTTGCGTTTTTGCCGTCGTTCTGATAAATATCTCTTGCACCTCAGCATGTGTTCCCATTTATCTGAGTAGGTGCCGGTGCTGTAGATACATTATTAAGTGTGATTAAACACATGCGCAGGAACTGGCGAACACGGAAACGCTTCTGTTGCGTGGCATCGTTTTTCATCCCCCCATCTCTATGTGTGTATACGCACATTTAAACACAGACACTTTGAGTGTGCATGATTGTGTATGGGAATTTGTGTTGAGCATAGTCAGCTTGGAAAGGAAAGGAAAGGAAAGGAAAGGAAAGGAAAGGAAAGGAAAGGAAAGGAAAGGAAAGGAAAGGAAAGGAAAGGAAAGGAAAGGAAAGGAAAGGAAAGGAAAGGAAAGGAAAGGAAAGGAAAGGAAAGGAAAGGAAAGGAAAGGAAAGGAAAACAAGATGCGGCAAGACTAGAGAGATAGACGAAAAGGCAAAGACATGATATGAAAAGAGAGGAGAAGAGAGGAAACTAGACAAGATAAGGTGATGAGAAGAGAATAGAGGATAGGAGAGGACAGGAAAGTAAAGAAGAAAAGAGGATATGTGCTAAGTCAAGTTTATCAAGTTTATTTATATAGCGCTTTTCACAACACAGGTTGTACCAAAGCAGCTTCACAGTAACAAATTAGAACAATACATCAATGTTTGTTTCTAGTGGAACGTCTACGTTTGGTAATGCTGATCAATAGTATCGTTGATTGATTAATTCAATTAAATATCATCAAAATATATGCAAAGGGATGCATATATCCCATCTAAAGGAATGTGCAAGATAAAGAAAAGAAGAAAGGAGGAGAAGAAAGAAGTGGAAAGGAATGGATGCGATACTGGGAGAGTAAAAGTAGAGGAAAGAACGAAATGAAGAGACGAGAAGAGTGGAGAAGAAAGCAACGGATATGGAGGGGAAGGAGACAAGAGGATCGGGGAATATAATCTGAAATGATACAGATGTGTTTGTTTGAATAGAAAACATTAAATATGAGATATTACAGTATCTGCCCTCCTGAAATGAATCAGTTATTCTGTTTTTGATATTGTGCCTTCAATCGAGTAATCCAGCATGTCTTTTGGATTCTGCTGCATCAATAATGTACGCAGGGCGGTGTATAATTTATGTAAGTGGACATGCAATCACCTCAGATTAAAGTGCATGAGCGAAGGTTAGGTTGCATGTTTGTATGGAACAGTGCAGGACAAGAAGAGGCCAATCCCAGTGCATTTAAGTGCCAAGCGCATTTCGTTCTCTCACGCATTTTTCCCGCTTAGCTCATTCCTAGTCCTCCCCCCCCCCCCTCTCTCTCTCTCTCTCTCTCTCTCTCTCTCTCTCTCTCTCTCTCTCTCTCTCTCTCTCTCTCTCTCTCTCTCTCTCTCTCTCTCTCTCTCTCTCTCTCTCTCTCTCTCTCTCTCTCTCTCTCTCTCTCACTCACTCACTCACACACACACACACACACACACACACACACACACACACACACACAGACATATATAAATATAAAAAAAAACCTAGTTACTGCTGGCTTAGCTTAGGCTGGAGACACATGGCTCACCAGTGACTGAGACTCACAAAGCAGGAGGCATTAAGACATCAATAATTAATTAAACCAACAGGCTCTCATAGATACCTACAGAGGAGGACATCTGGCTGAAAGCATACTCAGTCTCATTAAAACTGGGCTCCAAATGGGAGCTGATTAATCCTTTCCAAATGTTAATTGGTGGGTTAAAGTCTGGATGGCTGTCAGTGGTGCTGGTCTGTTTTGCCGGGCCTCAGCAAGTGGAACAGGCCTGGATCACAGCTCATCCTGTTCCCAAGACGCACTGCCCAGTGCCGCATGAAGCGGCCAATAGAAATTCCTGCCGCGGCTTCTTCTTCTTCGGTAATGGTTATCACAGAACATGGGGGGATTGCTGTGTATGTTTGTCTTTGAGCATATTTCCCGTTTTGGTGGGTAATAAATTATATTACCTTGAGTTTGATTGATTTGTGTACTTTATGCCTGGACAGAGTCACTTTTATTGCTGTTGGTCCCAGTAACATTATCATGGCTATCCATCATGTGCAGGGACAGCAGAGATGTCCATTTTAAGGCCGTCTCGCTGGTGTTTCAGGAATTGGTGCTTTAGCCAATACTCAGCAGCTCCCTCCTTCCTCTCTCTCTCTCTCTCTCTCTCTCTCTCTCTCTCTCTCTCTCTCTCTCTCTCTCTCTCTCTCTCTCTCTCTCTCTCTCTCTCTCTGTCTCTCTCTCTCTCTCTCTCTTTCTCTCTCTCTCTCTCTGTGTGTGTGTACGTCTGTGACATGTTTATGAATGCCAAGATGTACTGTGGAGTCACTGTGCTGTCCAGCAGCTCACTGCATTAGCTGACAAACTCTCCCACTTGTCACATGAGGCGTTGACCTAAAACATGGCAGAGTTCAGCTCTCTCTTCTCTCTCTCTCTCTCTCTCTCTCTCTCTCTCTCTCTCTCTCGATATCATATTTGAATGTTTCTTGTATCTTGAATGCCACATCACTGAGCATTAATCAGTTTTGAAATTCAAAGCTTTTTATTATTATTATTATTACTATTTGTTTATTTTATACAAATATAAAATACAAAATTTATATTTCTTGACTTTTATTTTAGTCAAGAAAATTGTAGAAACAGATACATTTTCAAAAAGTAAAAGAAATCAGCTTAATCAACTTAATCAGCATTTTTATATTGATTTCCAGTAAAAATATTCAGTATAAATATAGAAACAACACACACACATCCAACCAAAGTTCAATGCAGGTGCAAGGAATAATGCAGCAAACTTAGGAACTAATAATTAACTAATACATATATACACAATAATTTATTTTAAGATGTATTCTCTGAAAATAAGTTTAAAAATTGTATGCAGTTTTATTTTTTCCAAGTAAATGTCTTGTTTTAAGGATGGAAAGCCAGACAAAAATACTGATTAGGGAATTGATGTTTTTGCCCTGTAAATTTAAATATTTTACAGGATGATCATGTGGATTTTTTTAGGGAGTTTTTGGACTAAATCCTCATGCTGGTTTCTTGGGATGTTGGTAAGGCCGGATGTTCAGCTGATCTGATTGTGTCTGAGCCTGAAGCCGAGCGTTTGTTTCATTTAAAGCCTGACCTTGTACTTCTTTTCAAAACCTCTTACCTCACCGTCCTCCCACTGCAAGCAACTAACACCATCCAGAGCTCAAATGCAGTGTTATATGGTCGCATTGTTTCTGTGTGTGTGGAAAAAGTGTATGTGGGTTCATTTATGTGGGAGTGGGGTTATGACGTGTGTATGGGGCACGGTTCTGTGCAAACAGCTTGCTTAATTACCATGAAGAGCGATCTGTTAGAGGATTGTTAATGAAGCACATGTATCAAACAATAGTTCTAAACATATCACATAGCAGAGAAAAAGAAAGACAGCTGTAGCAACCTCATCGTTGTGGACAACATTCATTAACAGGATTTGAAGCGACTATGCTTCTTTTTTCTTGACCTTTCACCAGATGCCTGTCAGGTCTGGTCTGTCAAAACATGCATGATATATGTTTGTGCTTCCTAATAGGGGATGACATTACGGAGAAGAGAGGCTGTTTCTTTGCCATTGATACTTTTATTCGAGAATGTCTTCAAATCAGCTTGCGATGGTTGCCATGACAATAGCTGCACACTGTCAATCACTGCCGTTCTCTTAGGGAATGCTTAATTTAATATGATTTTTTTATTAACAAAGTTTTGGAGAAGCACGTTTAGATAATCTACCCAATCAGCACAAGAGGAGGCTTATACATAGACAACAGTTTATATATAGACAGTTTATATACATTAATATATATATAATAGCTTATAGGCGCCCATTTATGTTTCTGCCGGTGGGTGCCCAGTGCTCACACTAATATAGCTAAAGGCAAATCCGTAATTTCTTTACAATTTAAAGGTAGCCCTACAGTTATTTCGTCAGGCAATTGTGAAAGTCAAGAGGTTGAAAGCTTAAATCCAAGAGAGAAGACCACAGAGAAAAAGTAAGTTTTGAGTTTGATTTTGAGCGCGCACACGTTATATCTAAACGAGAGCTGAAGAGCCATGAGACGTATTTGAAAACGCACGTCCAGTTAAGTGCGAGAGTGAAGGAAATCCGCCTGCGAGTTGAGATTTGTGCTTGTGCGCTCTCGACATTTGTCATTAAAATAACGCCACAGAAGCGGCCTCAAATAAACTATAAAAAAGTGAAGATAATCGTGTCTGAAAGCTGCAATCGATGTTTTATTGGTTAAAATCATTGGAGAATATCTCGTATTGTTGGGTGCTCAACCATTGGATCGCCGCCTATGGCTTATAGTACGACAGTTTTTGGGTTTAGTTTGGGCTAAATTCGGCGCTCGGAGCACTCTATTTTATTTTATAGTATATCTGATTATATGTAAGAGTGAATTCATGAAATAAGTTTTATGTTGTGAATGTTTTGTGTTGGTATGTTCTTTTAATTCAGTCATTTTAAAAGGTGCAGTACAATTTGGTGGTGTTTGTGAATGTCCTTCAACTTTACTCCAACTCTTTGCCTATATTTAATTTCAATTTACTACAAATAACAATATATACACTCACATACTGTACAGTACACACACACACACACACACACACACACACACACACACACACGACTCCCATGTTTTATGGGGACTTTCAGTATACATAATGATTTTTATACTGCACATAAAACTGTACCCCCTAACCCTAAACCGACCCACCACAGAAAACATTCTGCATTTTTACTTTTTCAAAAAAACATAATTTAATATGATTTAAAAGCTGTTTTTCTCATGGGGACCAAAAAAATGTCCCCAGAAGGTCAAAAGCCGCTTTTCCACCATCGTGCCAAACCATTCTCTTTGCTTAACCGTTACATTCTGTGCCGATCCGGCCCAGCTGGTACAGATATGGTTTCATTTTCCACTGTGGGCTGATAACAGATGATCTTTGGAATATTTGTATACAATACAAATGCATCAGTCGTTGCCTTGGTAATGCAAGAGTTTACAGAAGATATGAGATAAATATACCTGAATTCAAATTGCAGTCACATTTATTTATATATTGATTTATATATTTGATCATATGCAGTATTTACCCATTCGACCAACTATAGGCTAACTTATTGTTAAAATCTTTACATTTATTAAATTCATTGTAATAAATGTTAAGTAAACACATTCAGTAATAAGTAAATTACTGATGCAAAATCGAGTAGAATTGACAAATTATTGTTAGTTCAATTCAATTTCACTTTATGGTTGGTATTTCTTCAAAAAAATGTCCTGTCTTACATCAAACCACTTCAATACCACATCAATGAATACATCGCAATACACCATTTAATACAAACACAATACATAAATACATGACTGGCTGCAGTGCTTCAATTTACTCATTTCTATTTTTTCAGAACCCTGAGGCCTACATAGACCCCCAACTCTGATTTATTAATTTAACAGACTGGTGAACAAAAGATTTCCGTAATCTGTCCATTCTAGCATATGCGACTCTAAGTCTGGCAAAAGCTGATATTCCTCATATAAAATATGAGAAGGGTCGGACATAATTTTACCTGCCAAAGACATCATTTTTTTTAGTATATAAATCTTGAAAACTTGACTCAAGCATTTGGCCCACAATCTTTGAACAAATACATAGCAGTCTATCCAATTGAGCTTTAAGTTGAACAGAAAGACAGCTATACCATGCACATATTCCATATTGCACAACACTTATTTGCTCCAAATGACCATATTCTCCTAAGAACATATGTAGTTGTAACTTACAACAAACATGATCTAACTGTGCACTCCACGATAAAGCAGCATCAACATACAGTAGACACCCAAGTATTTAAAAGAAGACACTTGTTCAATCTGTTATATATGTAATTTCCTCCGCCTTTTAATTTATAAGTGAATTCCTTTCACACCACTCCATTAATCTATCCATACAACACTGATTAATACTAGAATCATCTTCAATCCCTGAAAAAAAAAGACTGAAAACTTCAATTTGTGTTTATTTCATTTAGTTAAAAAATGAATAAAACAACATATATATTTATTTATTTAAAATAAATGCTCCTTACACAGTTAGAGCTGTGACTGTTTGCCAACACAGGAAACATTCTGTTGTTTCCATGGCTGAACTGTCACAGGATCCTTGTATACAGAGCAGGGTGATGGTCTAGCTCAAGATAAAAGTGCACCCTGTCAGCAGTGCCTGTCCTCGCCATGCAAGCCTGGACATTTTTGTTTCACCCTATCAGATACAGCAGTCCTGTGTGTGTGAATGGCACTTATTTGTGTACCACAGAGAGAAAGACTGGCGGAGCACTCTAATATGATCAACTCCCATACCTCACACTGGAGCTCATTACATACGCACCCAGGGACACGTGTTTAATATATCAAAAATCTCAATTATACCACCTAATTGATATCCGTATTTGCTTAATTGGTCAATTTCATTCACCCCCACCCCTATGCATGAAAGAAGTGTCTCTCATGAGGTACTACAGCATACAGTACCTTTTTTTTTTTTTTTTTTTTTAGTTTGAACGAACAATTTCTCTCTTTTAGTTCTGCTATTTTTTTTCCCAGATTGGAAAAGATAATACATGCATTCTCATCAACTTAGGCTCAGACTGACTGTGAAATTAAACCAATCACCAAAGCAATTACAGCAGGGGAGGAGAGGGTCAGATCGATAGCAGCCCATTATGAATAGCCGATAAAGAGAGAGAAAACACCCAGGATTCAGGGAATCCCTGAATGTCTGATTGACTGATTCCTAAGCAGAAGATTCTACAGCAAAACGTTAAATGGCATCAACATCTCCATGCAGACAATGGGCAGGTAAAACTTTGACCTTTTAGCTTTAGCTTTTGTTTTCTACTATTTTCCTATTTAAGTTGATTTTAAAGTCCCCCTGTAGTCAATAATTGTATCCCTTAAAACTCATCTTTGATCACCAAAAGGACATATTTAAACGTTTTTTTGCTGTGAAAGAAAAAAAAAAAATCTTAATGCCTTAAAATAGCTTGAATGTAACTCAACACCCTTACTGTGTGAACACCCTCAACACCCTTGCTACTTGCTATTTCATTTAGTATACGCGGATCCCTGAATTTGCTAATTAGCCCCGCCTTCACTCACTCGTGCCAGCTCACAGATTCATTCGGCCAACTTACTGAGGTTATCGCTGCACAATGGTATCGCTCTTTAACGGAAATGAATATGATTAGCCTTATACTTGTCTATTTTATCAAACAGCTAATAACTATGTTCCCGTTCGCCATCTCAGTCTGCCTTCTAACAATCATCAGAAACGGTTTGAACAACTCAGAACGTCAGTGGAGAAAGGCATATAGTTCATCATAACATCGTACATCCGCTATATTGCTATATCTACCTGTTTTTCATATCAACAAAAAAATATACCTGGACAAACTGGCATTTCTCGAAACTCCCCAGCTAGTTTGCTCTTAATAATATGCTAAAGCCCGCCGGCACGTTGACGTGATTGGTTAAAAGGTAGTTTGTGAGGTCAGAAACACCAGCAATTTCAAACCGCTGCAGTTTTAAGGAGAAAATACTCAGCAATGGTGTTGACTTATGAATTTGCACATACAGTAGCTTGTCTTAAAACAAATTAAAAACACCACATAGACATATGAATAACATTAAAAACTTGATTTTCACCTTTAACAGGGGCTACCCTGTTCATCACAGCTACCTTTATTTCTGCACAAATTAATTCTTGTATGGTTTGCAGTGAAGTACTGTAGAATAACATTTCTCCTCCTGTATGGCCTAATCCTGCGAACAATGACCCAGGCCAAAGCCCTGTACACTGGCTTTCATCTCTTCTGTGTAGATTCACCCACCATTATTGATTCCTTATTGACCTGAAATGTTCTCCGCTTCAGCCTGCACTCTTTTTCTCTACAAACCCTTCAGCTGAATGTAAGAAACGCAAGTCTGAGGCATTGATTTTCTTTCTTTCTTTCTTTCTTTCTTTCTTTCTTTCTTTCTTTCTTTCTTTCTTTCTTTCTTTCTTTCTTTCTTTCTTTCTTTCTTTCTTTCTTTCTTTCTTTCTTTCTTTCTTTGTCCATCCATCCATCCATCCATCCATCCATCCATCCATCCATCTATCCTATCCTATCCATCTATCTAGGGTTATTTTGTGGTTCCATCTCAAGTGGAAATAAAAAGAGTGATTTTACCTTGAATCACAAGAACACAATATGCCATTGTGTGTAAAAGTTGTTCAGGTAACATCTAGACAGTCTGTTGCTGAAATCCAAGTCACGCTTTGTCACACAAGTTACAATCCATGGAGCTGGTTTAAACAGATCCAGAGAGAGATTTGGACTTTTTAGATGCCCTCTTGTAAGGTTCTGCGTATATTTTGTGTATTCGACAGTCACGTCATCTAATTACTTTTGACTGTAGGTCAAGGTCACTGCCCTTTACTACCCACTATGTATTTGCAAGATACGCAAGACAAGGTCACAGTGATGGAAAAACAACTGTATTACTGATTGGTATCACATGCAAATAGAGTGTAATGAAATAATTATTCATTCCTTTCAACTAATTAGATCCAAGTCACACTGGACCAGTGGATCTGGAGAGTTTCTATCCGCCAGCCCTCTGGAGTTAAAAAGAATGAAAGAACTAAAAAGAAATCAACTCGAGAGGGAAATTCTCTCAGGATCTTTCAGGTCTCAGATTGTTTGTACTTTTATTTGTTTATTCGTTTGTTGGCTTATCTATTCATTTCATTATTATTGTTTTCCTTTTTCTACTTTTCTTTTATTTCCCAGTTGAGTTTTAAGTTTTAAATGGTTTCAACTCTTCTTTTGATCTCATTTAGAAAAAGAATAAACAAGAAAATAAAAGCCCTTGAAGTTATTTTAACAATAACACATTTTCTTTTTGCGTATGCCATGATATCTGCGCAGTTGTGCTGGATCTAAGCGTACATGTAAAGTGAGCAAGTAAACTAAACATGCATTTTGGCATATCGTACAGATTTGGTCTTTTGTATTTGTTTGTAAAACTAACACATACGTTCAGCTCCTCTTTTCTACCTCCTCGTTTAGATACAGTCCTTGAAATAGAATATGTCATTTCCTTTTTTTTCTGCTTTGATGAAGACGTACTGTGTAAATAGGGTTTGACTGTCTTGGTAATCATTTCCATTGAGTGCAGGGTGCTCTGGATAAATAGGTCCTAATTTGTGAGAGGTGTGCAGGCTGAGCTGACAGAGGCTGCCAGCCCATATTACCAGCGCTATTCTCGGCAGAACGAAGGAGAAACGTCTGTCTGATCTCTGCCGTTCGCTTCACAAAGCGCTGGAACTGCCGACCTCCCCATTAAAGTTACGGCCTTTGCTAAAATACACTTTCACCAGGCAAAGATGATGGTGACCTGGGACCAGCTACTGCAGGCTTTATGATTCAGTCACACGTTCACAGTTACAGTTTTGTGCCATCAGGAAAATCCAGAACCAAAACGTGTGAAACCAGTTCAAACTTTGGTTCCAATTGAGAAACAGAACATATAGCTAATGAGCTCACCTACAGAAGATAGTCACATTTTTGTTTTGAGATTTACTATACCTGTGGCCTGTTTTCTAACACGTTGAGCCTTGGTGCTCATGTCCGAAATGTATGGTTGAGTCTGGTCCTGTCATCTATGCATCATATATTTCTACTACTTTCTTTCCAATACGCCACCTATATTATAAAAAAAAATACTTTATTTTTTTTAAATTTAGTAAAAATTAAGTTTCTTTACACAGAGCAATTGAGCAATTTTAAGGAAAATCACACAAAATGAACTGTTCAAATCGATGTTGCACATAATAAAGTGCATAAAAACTATCGCAAAGATGGAGCTGTCAAGTGTGCTGATATTTGAACAGTCGGCACTACCGCTGGATAGTAAAGGCCCTTGATGCACAACCCTGAACAATGGAAGTGATTGTGATTACGGCACAATGATAAGATCAGTTAAAGCAGCGATAACACAGATTTCTCTTCGTCGTTTTTATGACATTTTCATTTAGTCTCTTAATCCACGTCCTATGGGCAGTAATTAAAGCATGTGCTTGGTGAGCTCTTTCCTAGAGTGAGGGAGTATTACATTCTGACCTTTCCAGATAAGGATCCACACACAGGATTTCTAGTGCCGTACTTCAAGTGGTGCTTCTGAAGATGCCAAAATTGATTTATTCCCATTACCGAGGTGCTAGTTTTGGTGTGTGCAGTGTTTAGAAAGATGCTATTCTCTGGTAATTTACTCCACTCCAGGACTTTATAGGTCACACATATCCTTTGTGTTTGCATTAGTATTTTGCCCTTTGTACACAGTCTTCACAGTACTAATAATCATTTGAAGAGAGTAGAGATGAACAATACACTGCCATTTAAAAGTTTGTGGTCAATTTTTATTATTTTTATTCAGAAATGATGTATTAAATTGATCAAAAGTTACAGCAAAGACATGATACTAAGAAATATATCATGTTTTCCACAAAAATATTAAAGGTATACTATGTAACACATCATCAATCCTTCTTCCAAAAAGTGTATGTCTTTCCCTTTCACAATGGATTCACTTTGAAGCCTATTATGGGCTCTATTTTAACAATCTAAGTGCATGGTTTAAAGTGCACGGCGCAAGTTCACTTAGGGCGTGTCCGAATCCACATTTGCTAGTTTAACTCCGGGAAAAATGGTCGCGCCAGGCGCATGGTCTAAAAGGGTTGTCCCTATTCTCTTAAAGGGTTAGTTCACCCAAAAATGAAAATTCTGTCAGTAATTACTCACCCTCATGTTGTTCCAACCATGTAAGTCTTTCGTTCATCTTCGGAACACAAATTAAGATATTTTTGATGAAATCTGACAGAATTTTGACTCCTCCATAGGCTTCCAGTGTGACCGAAACTCACCGGCCCAGAATAGTTATTAAAACATCGTTAAAATAGTCCAAGTAACTACAGTGGCACTACATTAAGTTTATCATGCGACGAGAATACTTTTTGTGCGCAAAAACAAACAAAAATAACGACTTTATTCCACTTTTCATTTCCTTCTCTCTGGGCCTCGTAGTGTTTTTGCGCTGCGCGTCTGTGTTGCACGTCATCACGCAACACACACGTGACCGGCGTCGGCCAATAGTGAGCCTACGTGGTGACGTGTAACACAGACGCACTACGCATTGTGCGCAAAAAGACTACGCGAACCAACTAGAGGCCCAGAGAGAAGGAAATGAAAAGTGGAATAAAGTCGTTATTTTTATTTGTTTTTGCGCACAGAAAGTATTCTCGTCGCTTGATATACTTAAGATTGAGCCACTGGAGTCACTTGGACTATATTAACGATCTCTTTAATAACTTTTCTGGGCCAGCAAGTTTCGGTCACATAGAAGCCTATGGTGGAGTGAAACATGGCTCAGATTTCATCAAAAATATCTTAATTTGTGTTCCGAAGATGAACGAAGGTCTTACGCGGTTGGAACAACATGAGGGTGAGTAATTACTGACAGAATTTTAATTTTTGGGTGAACTAACCCTTTAATGAGTAATGGGTGTGTTTTGGGATTTACGTGCGTTAAACCAATTAGAGTCTCGTCTCCCGTTCTCTTTAAATGCCAGTTGTGCTCGCGCCATGGCAGATTCGCTATTTACATGATGGAATTTGATAGTGGAAAGACCGAAGCCGTCTCCAGAGCACAAACGGAACTGCTCGTGCACGAGGTAAAAGTGCGCAAGCAGACAACCTACGGGACCAGCCGGATTCCACCATATCTTTATGTACTCATTAACAGGGCTGTTTCTAGCCTTTTTGGCACCCTAGGCAAGATTCTTATTGACCCCCCCCCCCCCCCGTCCCTCTAGGGGGGTTCGGGGGCATGCTCCCCCGCAAGAAAATTTTGTACATTTTAAGGTTAAATTAATGCATCAATCTGGTACTTTGAGAGCTAAAAATTAAGAGCTTCAACCCATGAACTGTGCACATTGAACAAAGAAAAACCATTGACTTGTACCTGGACACTAAAGAGGGCACAAACATTTTATTAGTTATCATGATATAGAGTCTCAGTCTACATTACATTATCACCGGTGTTTATGATTTATATAAGTATTCCTATGATGTAAAATCCATATAGCCAATAATATGTAGGCTACTTTATAAATTAAAATGAATATTTCAAAAGTATATTTTACATTACACTATAGTATCGGAAAATTACAATACTTTTGTCCTCCTAATTTCTTCACTTGCAAGAAATAAACCCTTGAGCTTTTATTTTGGAGAAAAACACCAGATCACCATGCTGATCGCATGAGCAAAGTGCACACTTTTCTTTAAATCACGCAGCACAAACAAAATGTCTAGGCTACTTAATTAAAGTCTTCTGCTGTTTTATAAAGGCACAAAGCCATATCACAATATTGATTTTAATTCGTTGACAAAATATAACGCTAGAGACCTTTATGTTAGGCTATAAATTTTACATCTCAAGTGTTGGGAAAAGGGAGAAGAGCGATTTCGGCAAAAGGCGGATTCGAACTCGGGTCGAACGCATCCAAAGCTACTTTCAAGCACCTCACGCCTTACGACCTATGCCACTGTAGATATTTAGTGATGGGCGTATTTTTGCTAAAAAAGACAGGCACTTAGTGCAAATATACGCTCCATTATCGGAAATGTAAAAAAAGAAGGATTTTTCTTCCACTCGCTTGGGCAAAAATCTCTTGGTGTGGTGGGGGCTCTCAATGGCGCCCCCCAGCTGTTTGCGCCCTAGGCGACCGCCTAGTTTGCCTATGCCTAGAAATGGCCCTGCTCATTAATAATCTTTTACATTGTAATCATTTTATTTTAAATATTTGGCATGTTTGTGTGCTGCTTTGCGTCCCTGTGTGTTTAATAAGCAGAGTGTAGGCGTGTTGTGGACCCGCCTATAGGCGCACATTACTAACGTGCTCTTTAAATAACAAAAAAAATAATATTGCGCCATTGACTTTAGACCAGGTTTCAGTTGGTCAATGGCACATTCAGTTTCTGTTGCCTCAAAATAGCAACGTGCCAACAATGCGCCAGAACACACCTCGTTTTCAGACCAGCACGCCCATGGGCGCACAAATGGGCGCAAATGCATTTGCTATTTAAACAACGTGGCGCAGGACGTGAAAATGATAACTGCGTCGGACTGAAACTACCAAAAAACACTTGCATCGTGCTTGGCGCTGCATTGCGATAGATAGGGCCCTAAAAGTGTTTATGTTTAGACCTAGCGGGATGGTTTTCACGGGAAATTGCATTCATACGACACTCGCTCGTGCGCATCTTGTCATATCCATAAATAGAGAAAAGTTGCTCCAGCTACTTTGGTGTGGGAGTGGCATAGGTTGGTTGTCACAACGAGTGAGAACGGATGACATGCTGGAGCATGCTAAATCTCCAACCTCTGAGGAATCACCTGTCTAAAAAAGGCAGAACAGAGGAGCTTCTGCTGGCAAAAAGAGAACAGGACAGAGCTCGTAATAAAATGAGAATCAACATTAGCTTGGCTTTTTGGAGATGGAGAAAACTGACGGATATGAAATGTTGTAAAAGTTACTCAGAAAAGGCTTTTTTATTACTGAACAGGTGATTAAGGTATTTTATTGAAATGATAAATTGCCTTATTTAGCTCTCTAACAGCTCTCTTCATGGTAAGGCATTATCTATTGTGAAGAGTTTAATTTAATTTAATCTCAAGGAAGTACTGTGTCTATTAATGGGTATTTCTACAGATAATGTCTTCAGATAGTCAGCATGAGATCCTTCCATCAAACTAGTTAAACCTCTTAAGCCTAGTAGTGTTTATGAGCAGTAGGATAACCATATTCATCTGCACAGAAATGCAGAGCCAAAGCACAACCAAAACCATGTTCTTCCGCAAAATGCATGCAGGTTTGTTTTTTAACCACTAGAGGGCCACAAGGTACATAGTATACCTTTAAGTAGCATAACTGTTTTCAACATTAATTATATTAAGAGCACCAAATCAGCTTATTATAATGATTTGTAAAGGTTCATTTGACACTGGAGTGTGAGGCTGGAGTAATGGCTCCTGAAAATTCAGCTTTGTCATCACAGGAATCAATTTCATTTTGAAATATATTTAAATAGAAAACATGTATTTTAAATAGTAATAATATTTTGAAATATTACTGTTTTTAAAGTATTTTTGATCAAATAAATGTAGCCTTGGTAAGCATAAAAGACTTCTTTCCGAAACATTTTAACATATCTTACCGACCCGCAATGTTTGTACTGAAATTGGTACTATATTGAGTATTAACATGACTCCTAATGGAGTTCTGCCAATAATTCAATTTTGATTTGTATTCTTGTCCACGATGTGGAGAAGTGCATTTTCCCTCCAATACATAATATGTGCTTTTCCTGCTGGAAAGAGTTATAAAGACAATGAAAAATCCACCACAATCGAGGCCTGTTCATCAGGGAGTTGTTTTATTTCTACAAACTCCATCATCTCTATAATGCTTCACTAATTTGTTTTGACTTTCTTGAATAGCTCTGAGTGGGAGAGCGACTTTAACACGACCCAGCTTGAAAGTTCAGTTTCTCCTGCGTGATTTGCTCATACAAATGAAATGTGTGGTTTGGGTGACAACAGAACCCCTCACGTTTCGACAGAGCGTTGTGTAGAATTCCAAGGGGTTTGACGCTGCCCGGCCAACATTTGTGATCCAATTCAATTCAGATGGAATTCATTTCAACAAACCAGCCCTCATCACATGCGCTAAAAGTGACAAAGAGCTTTTGAGCAACTGGGGAATTAATAGAAGGTGGTAAAAGGCAAAGGAAAAAAAGGAAAGGAAAATAGATTTTGATTGACAAACACAGGATGCAATTAGTAGAGTGTCTGAGTGAGCGAGTGAGAGGGAGAAAGTGAGAGCACTGATGTGTATCCGTGCTCTGGTGGTGGAGGGGAATGCTGACTGGAGACTCTTGTGTCTTCTGCCATATGGTCTCCTCATAGCTCTGCTCCATACCCAAGCCCACAGCTACGCACAAGCCGCACCGTTTCAAGTGGAGGTTACACACAAAAAGCACACACCATCTGACTGATGTTTTGCATCCTGATATATCAAAACTATTCATGCGTCTGAGGTATCACCCATTTTTCCCCTGAGGGAACTGTCGACGAGTCTACCGAGCAGTTGTTAAAGAAATTTAGGGGGAGAAAAACTCAATTAAAAATTATGGTGATGAACAACACTAGTGGTTGCATTGAAAGCGAGCTCATTTATCTCAAGTGCGATGTGTTATTAATGGGTTTTTTGAGTTTTTGTTTACACTCCAGAGCTCAGTGTAAATAAATGAAGGACTGTATCTGTGGTTGGTTTTGAGGTTGACGGGGTCAGATGGTCAGGGTGAGGCCTGCAGCAGGGCTTTGTCCTCTCATACCTTTGGATCTGTGTAATTGCTGAGCTGACCTGCTGAAAGGAAGTCCGTTCACCCTCACTTTTTATAGAGCAGCACTGCAGGCTCGTGTGCCAGTGATGGATAGTTAGTTAGTCTGGAGCCAGGGGCCGACACTAGGCAAGGTGGGATCTCGTCAAGGGCCTGCACCTCTACGCCAGCTTTCAAGCCCTTAGACCAGTGTTCTCATTAACACACAGTCATGGTTTGGCCTACATCTTACTGCAACCTGCACTGTAGCTTTCCCTGAACATCAGAGGCGTTTAGCTATGAAATGATTTCACTTCTAAAGAGACCTGAATGGTTTTAATCAATGATATTCTTGCACAGCAAAGTCATCTGAAGATCCTTTTGATTCTGGTACTTAGAAACGCTTTTATTAAATTAAATCGTCCTATTATTTATAAAGGTTGTTACATAAATGCATATTTATACCATCTGTTATACACAATGGGGTCATGTGGCATAGTGGGATAGTGGTAACTGAAAGGTTATTGGTTCAGACCCACTATGGGATGGTTTTTACATTGTGTCATTGAGAAAGACAGTTAACCTCTGGTTGGTTCGGAGGGAGTGTCCTTACAATAAGTGTACTGTTGTTCACTTTGTATAAAACTCACTTTAGGGAAAAAAAGTAGGGCCTGAAACTTCAACAAATAGTCAGTGAAAAGAACTAAATATTATGGCTACACTGCTGTAGGTTATATGCACGAGGCTGCAGGCAGTCACAGCCATGATGATATAGAGTCATATCGCACAACTACAAGTTTGATATTGATTTTATACAACAGTTTGACGGCTCAACTGTGTAAATAAATAAGAAAAGGTTTCCTTAAAAACCCTATTTTGTGCTGAACTGCTTCCTTCCGCTACGGATAAAAATCTCAAGTTGACAATTTTACAGTTGATCCCACCCTCCGTTAGAGGAGAGTGTTATGATAGATAGAGATAGACTAAGCAAAAGTATTACCTGCATGATGAATCTGATGTAGCATTATTTCTTGGGGTCAATCTTATTTTCATAATAAAAAATGTCCAATGAGAAAAGTGATAAATTTGTCTTTGTATCATTTTAACAGTTGAGAGCATTTCCCATGACAGCACTAGTCAATCTATTTGTCTTATAAGGTGTTGTTTAAAGTAGAAAATATTGTCCTTGTTTCAGTCCCCTTTATAAAAGTCTTTGTTAGTGACTCACTCATAAAGACCGTCTTTGCCGCCATCTGATGGCATAATTATGTAATTTTCACTAAAGTCAAAATCATAATCACTAACAGAGCATTTCTCAATACCAAACACAGCAAATAATTTATATAAAATGAAATATGATTTATTGAACAATAATAGCCATTATAAAATTATGAGTTTGTACAGGGAATAAACACAAGCAAAAAATTCAGTCAAAAATACAAAAGCAGCGCTCTAGTTAGTACAGGACTTAAGTTAAAAAAATAATTAAAAAAAGTCATGAAACTTAACTTTGCCATTAGCCAAATCGATTTGCTCTGAAACAAGTAATTGATTAATAAGACCAAAGATTGCCCGTTTGGTATGATGACAAAATAAAGTATATCTCATGCTTAACCACATAAGCTGCACATTTCCGTAGGACTGGCCTGGTACATGAGAGCTGAATGGCCGCTGACATTTCAGAAAACATCGAAACCAATTTTCTAATAGCCGCTATGTTTATATATAAATTGCATATTTAAGGTCTAAACAACTAAATTATCACCCAAAAAATTCTTAAAACTACATTATGTGTATCCATAACAGTAACACAGTATAAATACAACAGTAGTATTTGTAAACTTATAGGGCCCTATTTTAACGATCTGAAACGCTAGTGTCAAGCGCAAAGCGCAAGTAACTTTGTGGGCGGGTCTTGGCGCTGTTGCTATTTTCCCGGCGGGATAAATGACTCTTGCGCCCGGCGCAAATCTAAATGGGGTTGGTCTGAATTAGCTTCATTATTCATAGGTGTGGTTTGGGCGTAACGTGAAATAAACCAATCAGAGCGTCATCTCACATTCCCTTTAAGAGCAGACGCGCTTTTTCCATAGCGGATTGCTATTGTAACTACGGATTTGCCAGGCGCGCGCCAGGAGCGGTTCACAGCCGAGGAGAGCAACGCTCTCATCACGGCCGTAAAAGAGAGAAGTTACATTGAAATGGAGAAACCCACCCAAATTAACTTCGGTTAAACAGGCGTATGATAATTTGGATAAATGTGTAAGCTAGATGTATGCTTTTATAATAAATTGACTATCTATCTATCTATCTATCTATCTATCTATCTATCTATCTATCTATCTATCTATCTATCTATCTATCTATCTATCTATCTATCTATCTATCTATCTATCTATCTATCTATCTATCTATCGTAATAATGTATGATTTGCAAAAATGAAAACTGCTGCTTCTGTGTAGATGAGAGAATCAAAGTGTATGCGCGTTGTGCACACGCTACATTGATTATGGCCAAGCATGCGCCCTTAAAATAGCATATGAATAACATGCGCAACGCCCCACTGACTTTAAACTATTTTTTCCTGGTTAGTGGCGCAATTGTTTTCTAAACCTGCAAAATAGCATGAGGGAACGTTTGCGCCGGAACACGCCTCCTCTTTGCGCTGAACCGCCCTGGGGAGTGCAAGTGTATTTCTTAGTTAACCGATGTGCGTCTGTGGAGGGAAAAGTCCGCTTTGCGCGGGTGCAAAATAGGAATGATACATGCGTCGGTGTACAAAGTCAATTGCGCTGGGTGCAAGATAGGGCCCTTAGTGCGTTTGCTCCTCCGCCATTGACGCTCACTGTGAGAAATGCTGTCTGTATAGATCCGGCAGAAAAAAAGCGGAGTGATACAAATTGTGAAACTGTTTCCGTGTGATATAATGTGTCAAAAATGAAAGTGTCTGTATTACTCAGTATTTACCCACATAGCAACATGACAGGCTAAATGTGGATGTCCATCTCTACAGGAATGCTTGTTGGGTTGTGCCCATGTTTCCATGTTATAAGTTTGTACCTTTGATGTTTGTTTAGGTGTATATGAGTTATTAAAGGAATCATTTGGCACACTCTTTCTCACTTCCTCTCTCCCTTCTCGCACTCACAGTTACATGTAGTGCAGCCGTTGAAGCAGAAAATATTGCTGTCTAGATATTTGTCCTGGGGCTGATAGAGAGGGCATTGTCTTGGGACTCTCTCAGGCCTCCGAGCTCATAGTTGTGCATGGCAGCTGCAAAGTGTGCTTTGTTATGTGTCTAAGGATTGGGGTTCAAGACCTTGCTTTTTCTTGAAATACTAGGCAGATCAGAGGCGCACATGTTCCTAGGGGACCAGGGGTCGACGCTTCTCTGTCCAATTTTTCTATATTATTTATTTATTTTGATTCCCATGCTTTGTATCTCGTCTTCCCACAGCTTGATTTTCCAGGCCAGACCCTCAGACTGCCCTGCAGTGTACAGGGCCCCCAGGGGCTCTTCTCTCTCCTATTGTTCTCATTATCCAAAACACAGTATTTAACCTACAAACATTTAAAGTAAAACTGGGAACAGCTGTCACATTAGTGGGAGACAGCACTGGCAGTAATAACCAAAATACTGTAATTGAAGCCGTGATGTAATGCGAGCGCAGGCAGAATAAACAATAGACTTACTTTTGTTTGTTGTCCTAGGCTGTTAAACAGTAGTGAGTTTTCCCTCAAGATAACTAGTGCAGTTATTTCGCTCAACAGCGCGCTGAGGGATGTGCTACAGGAAGTGAGGCTCCGGTTTGTTTGTTAGCATCGATGTTGTCGTTGTGTGGGCACTGCCGGCATACATGGCTCTTTTTCTCTCATGCTGCCACTCTATCTATCTCTCTCCCTGTCGCTTTCTGGCTTTCTTTCTCTGCAGGCCTCTAAACTGTAGCAGAGGGTTTGTGTCATTTTGCGCTGCTGTGTTTAGTGGAGGAGCATGTTAGCAAGCATGAGGGGTGGCATCTGGCAGCAGATGAGGATGCCACAACGCTGCATGTGAGCTGTGCTAAATATAAGTATTATGTCATAAACATGTATTTAAGAAAATGGACTGTTACTGGAAACATTTATTGAGAAAATAAAAAAAAGTAGGGAATTTATTGAAACATGGAATAATTAAAGTCCCCCTGTGGTGAAAATCAAGCTTTTTTATGTTGTTTATATGTATATGTGGTGTTTTTAATATGCTTTAAGATAAACCATGTACAAATTCATAAGTCAACACCATTGCTGAGTATTTTCTCCTTAAAACTGCAGTGTACCAAAGACAGTCTCAAAATCACGGTCTGAAATCGCTGGTGTTTCCGACGTCACAAACTACCTTTTAACCAATCACGTCAACGTGTGATCGTCTACGAGTGGATCTATGAGCCGGTGTGAGTGAGGGGAGGCAGGGCTAATTTGCATATTCATAGAACCGCGTATACTAAATGAGGCAAGGGTGTAGAGTTACAGTCAAGCAATTTTAAGGCATGAACTTTTAAATATGTAATTTTGGTGATCAAAGAGTTGTTTTTTAAGACATCAGTAACAGGGTAACTAAAAACAATGTTGTTCTAATAAAGTACATATATTTCAAAATACATTTACAGTATCAGCAAATCCTCTGGTGTTCGTTTTTTTTCCGTGCCTTAACTAATAGTAAAGCGAAAGAGATGAACGGTTAACACATGCTCTGTGCTGGCATTTTTAACTGTCACGCCACATTAGACTCAAAACTGTTTGGATTTTGGTTTAAAAATGGCAGTTTGAAAGCTAAAAAAAAATAACAAAACGCCAAGCTTGTAAGCTTGTATAATCGCATTTATCCTCGAACAACTCATTGTGTCTTCAGATGAGTATGTTATATAGCTACAGTATGTGTGTATATAATAAATGTATGCTTAAATCTCACAGGATAGCTACAGCGAGTGAGAAACTGAGCTCAGCTTAGCGTCTGTTGACACCAATACTTGCTGTCCATTTGCTCTGGCAGCCTGCAGAAATATGGCCTCTTAATTGGTGAATCATGACGCGTTGTAGTAGCTGTGATTGCCACCAAAGTGAAACAGTGAGATTATTAGCCATCCCGCAATGAAATTTATTATGATCTATAGGACTCTGTGTCTGAAGAGACCATTCCACCTCAGCGGGGAAGCAACAACACCGCTCTTATTAGTCATACTTCACTAGCTGTCAACAGCCACAAAGGCGACTCGTGATTAAAAATGAACACGCCGCTTGTTCAGGACGGTCTCATGTTTGGTGTCATGAGCGAAATGTTGGATATTTGTGTGCTTTATTTGATGGAGCAGTTTTGTGGAAATACAACACTTTTGAAATGTCTGTTAATTTTCATATTGCGGAGAAAGAAAAGACGGGCAGAGATGATAACTGCAAATAAATCAGTGAGCGAACTGAATTCTCTGTTTCATAATTCTGTGGAAAATATGGTGAATGAAACACCCATTACAGAGAAAATTGAAGCCCTTTGTTCTTAAGCATTCACTTCTTTGGATATTTCCCTGGATGGAGTCGGAGATTTGCTGGGCCGGAGTTACCCAGATGAGACAAACAGGAATTAAAACGCCATATGCTTGGAAACGCTACCTCGGCACTGCTCAAATGCCTCTGCAATTTCTATCAGTTTAAAGAGGGAAATCTTCAGAGCACCTCAACCATTTATTTATATATTTTCATCCTGCTCATTTGTTTATTTGTTCCATCTCACTCCCTGTCATGTTCATCAGTTTTGCGAAGACAACCTGCCTCGTTTTTGTAGCCTGATGCTGTTTGGTTATTCGATGAGTTGTACATGTAAAAATGCACGGAAATGCCAATGTTTTGACCAAAATTCATCTCCATCAAAGGTCCTGAGAGAGTGAGCACCTGACAATGAGTTCACACTGGCGGGGTTAGATGGCTTGGAGCCTGGGAGCCCCTTCTTTGATTTGTAAAGCCGATGAGATGTTTCTTATTTGGAAGCCTGGCTCAATCTCAATCTAGCGGTGCATTAGAGGTGCTGTTCCCCTACGCCCCACCTAGCTCAGTTAATTGTGTGTTTTCAACCCGCTGTCGGAGGCTAATTTAACTATAGATTGAAATGAAACAGCCCTGGCCTCACATTTTCTGGCAATCAAGACTCCAATTTTACTGTGTTTTCTCAGCAGACATTAATGATTCCAAAGCTAATACTCATTGTTTGAGGTGACATAGCAGCCCTGGCATTTACTTAACCTTTTGTCTTATGTACAAGTCTGAGTCAATGCAGAATCTACTCTTAATTAATATCTTTTCTTCTCTCTGCCAACATTCATTTCTTGAATATTCAGGGACAGTCAAAGTAGACAAAGGCGGATAATTCAAAGATAAAGAACGCCAAGAACATTTTATTTAATCTCCCCCAAAAAGAGAAACTTGTTTCTTTCTTTTATATATTTTTGAGATTTTCAGGCATAATTAACACTCAGAGCAGCTTCTTGGATATGTTAAAACCACACTAACAAAGAACAGCTCGGGTCACCTTGAACCTTAAACTGCTGTTACAAACCGGGTCAAAAAAACAAAATGCGGTTTCTGTCGTTAAAGGACAAGTTCGGTATTTTACGCTTAAAGCCCTGTTTACAGATCGTTTCTGATGAAATAGAACGGTTAAGATTAAAATTTGGACACATGCTGCTGTCCCGAGAATTTTAGGTTTCTTTCGCTTCCCCGTACGGGGAGAGTACCCCTTCCCGTACCCCTGTACGGGTGTGAGGCGTTTGGAAAAATAGGTCCACAGTTTTACAACGAATGGTAAAACACCTGTTGGAAAGCATCTTTTGCAGCGATTTTTGTGTGAGCATATCAGTGAACACCCCTGACCACTCGGTGAGTTTCAGGTCTTTGTAAACGAAAGTTTAATGCGTTTTTAGGAAGGATTGTTCCAGTGCCCATATGCAGCCATTCTGGAGGTGGGGGGGGAAAGTGAAAGAAACCTAAAATTCTCGGGACAGCAGCATGGGTCCAAATTTTAATCTTAACCGTTCTATTTCATCAGAAACGATCTGTAAACAGGGCTTTAAGTGTAAAATACCGAACTTGTCCTTTAAATGCAAGTCATTGATCTATTAATAATTGAATCAGTGTTTTTATTATTAAAACGTTTAATTAATTAAAATGAATTTAAAATAAAATAAAATAGAACAATTTGTTATAAATATAAAAAAAGGAGAAATGTTGCCAATAGCCAACTAACTGAAATAAGTTGAAGTACTAAAATTACTAAAACTAACTAAAAAAAATAATAATAATAACAAGAAATCTATATAATAAAAATGACAACAGCACATTATAAAGTCACTAAAACTTAAATGTACTTAAATTCGAATGAAAATATACAAATTAAAGCTAATTCAAAATATTAATAAATACTATAACACTGGTTAGCTTCAGCTATACAAATAATAATAAGAATTATTGTTTCTTATTGAAATTGAGTTCAAACAAACTTAATCTAATTTAGTTTTTAGTTGATCCATATAAAGTCACCGAAAATGTTCCTAAAGTCTCTAAAGGATTGCTTTTTGAATCACATTCATAATGATTTTGTCTACATGCTACTGAAGATAAACCAATGGTAGCTCTGCATATGAGGTCTGCCAGTGATGTAATAATGTAGTATAAACAAAGAGGAAAACACTGACAGCATAGCAGCAATCTCTGAATACATGAAGTGTTTTCATTCTCATTCTCTTTTGCAAAGGCCTTTTTTATGCAAACATGATTTTTCCTTCTTTTATGACTCTCTCTCTCTCTCTCTCTCTCTCTCTCTCTCTCTCTCTCTCTCTCTCTCTCTCTCTCTCTCTCTCTCTCTCTCTCTCTCTCTCTCTCTCTCTCTCTCTCTCTCTCTCTCTCTCTCTCTCTCTCTCTCTCTCTCTCTCTCTCTCTCTCTCTCTCTCTCTCTCTCTCTCTCTCTCTCTCTCTCTCTCTCTCTCTCTCTCTCTCTCTCTCTCTCTCTCTCTCTCCTGCTAAACTCCTTCTCCTTCCAGATAGGCCCCTCTGTGTACATTATCCAACATACACACGGCGTGCAAGTTGCACGGGTGTTTGAAAAGTGTGACAGAAATCATTTATTATTCTGCGATATTCAGAACAAATAAGGTTATGAGGCAGCAAAGCAAGCACAGGGCCTTGAGCTCAGAGGCTATTTGATTTGTCACAGGCCTGTTTTATCTCCCTCTCTCTCTCTCTCTCTCTCTCTCTCTCTCTCTCTCTCTCTCTCTCTCTCTCTCTCTCTCGCTCTCTCTCTCTCTCTCTCTCTCTCTCTCTCTCTCTCTCTCTCTCTCTCTCTCTCTCCCTCTCTCTCCCTGTCTCTTTTCTTCGCTATTCCTCTCCATGAAGGTTCCCAGCTGAACTTGGCTGAGGTCAGTGTCCGGTCAAATGGAGTTGGGCCTGTGCGTCTGTGGGGGTGCAGATGAAGTGGTCAGCAGTGTGACAGTTAGTGGGGATTCTGACAGCCCCAGCTCCAGTGTGGATTAGAGTGAGGAGAGCAGACAGAGAGGGTGTGTGTGCGCTCTGAAGCATTGGAGTAACAGAGGGCCTAGCCTAATAGTGAAGGGAAGTCTGACTAATTTCTGTGAATTTGTGTTTCAAACTGCGCATTTAATTTAATTGGCTAAAAAATTATTCATTGAATATTTTACATCTGTACTCCACCACATGGTCCATAACATCCTGGCATGGCATTTTATATGCTCAAATACATCCAACATATAGACACATATTGGTGATAATAACATTTAATTTACATTTATTTTATTTACATTGGCAGTTTTTGTTTGTTTTAGTAAAAAGCTATTTATCTAAACATGCTAAATCAGTTTTTTTTTTCTGTATGTTTAAATACGTTGTTTTTTTTATTATTATTAAAAACAACTTTGTTGTCTTTGTGTCAAACACTGCCAAGTTATAACCATACACTATTGTTCAAAAGTTTGGGGTCGAAAAGATCCAGAGTTTTCAAAAACTATTTAAAATGTTCATTCTGATATGCTGATTTGTTACTATAATTTTTTTATTATTATCAATGTTGAAAACACTTGTGCTGCTTAATATTTTTCAGGATTATCTGATGCATAGAACGTGCATAAGAACAGCATTTGGAATAGAAATCTTTTGTAACATTATAAATGCCTTTACAGTTGCTTTTGATCAATTTAACACATCCTTGCTGAAAAGTTAATGGTTATCTTTATTTTTGGTCCACTTTAGACATTCTACTAACTATAAGTAACTTTGCTATTCTCATTAGAGTATTAGTTGACAGTAGTAGACTGTTAGGTTGGTTAGGTGTCAAGGTTTTTGTCGGTAGAATAAGTTGACGTAATTATAGTCAGTAGAATGTCTGTCGAGGTCCATCAAAATAAAGTGTTAGCAGGTATTAACCAGACGGTCTACTAATACTCTACAGAGAGTTAGATGACATGTAGTTGCAAAGTTACTTATAGTTAGTAGAATATCTAAAGTGGACCATTGAAATAAATTGTTTCCAAGTTAATTTGTCCATTTTTATTTCTAAAAAGAAAAGTTTTTTGTTTTTGTTTTTAAATCAGTGAATTGCTAACCATTTGAACCTATTCCAATTTGAATGTTTTGTTTATAAACCTGTTGAAACGATTAATTGAAAAGATCAGACTCAAAAGTACAATTTGTTCACGAATCAGACATGGCTGTAGCCCGGCTTCATGAATATGCTCAGTTTCGCACTGTGAGGTGTAGCAGAGCCCGAGTCAGAGCATTGATACATGCTCCAGCGTGTGTAATCTCACATAAGGCCATCAGAGATTAAAATGGCGGGATAATTACGGCAGCACAGGAGATTCCCGCTGTGTATGCATACACGCATGGGATTTGTAAGCTGTGCATTAGCCGCACGGTGTGGGACACCACTGAGAAGGTAATTTAAGGAGAAAATTCCACTGGATTCTCTCTCCCGATATCATTACCCGTCGTATATGCTCTATCACGTCCGTGCGTCGCTAACCCCGCGCTGTAGATGAACACCATAGCAATTAATTGTTCTGGGCTTGGTTTTATAGCTCGTTCGTTGACCGAAGCTCAGGGAATGGTTTGTTCTAGCCATTGGTATCTAAATTAAATTGTCTTTATCTCCTGCTAGTGAAAAAGGGAAAAAAGGGGGGGAAATTAATTTGTTAGATCAAAAAAATATTTAATTTTACAACACATCAAACAAACTTTTATTCAGTCAGGGTGCACTGCAGCGGTCCTTTTTTCTTAATTAAGAAAGCATTCTATTATTAAACCACATGAAAAGAAACATCAATTCAAACAGTACAGTCATGTTCGACTACTACTAATCTTTTGGTAATTATTTTTTAATTGAATCTTTTGAACACAAAAGCCCTGAGCAGATGCTTGTATTACTTGAATCCCTCATCATACCCTGTGCTATATGTGCAAAGATGATGTTCTTCCGTGTGTGAGCAAAGGGAAAGGAGTTGAAGAAAAAGAAAAGGAGAATTAAAAACTAGAGGATGGAGAACGGGGGGAGAGACGAGACCCGTGGCACCCTGAAGAGTTGGAAACTTCTGCATAAACGAAAAGCTCAGCAGCGAAACTTCTTTAGATGATCACAGACATGCACAATGGTGTGCGCACAGGGCCTTGTTGCTGTTTCGCTGATACGTACGGTATTTTTAAAAATGAAGAGGTCGAGGTGGTTCTAATTCGAGCGCAGATCTGTGATTTTTACCTCGTGTATCCCTTCTCATAGCCTTGGACAAGTGTTTGCCTTCAAACTTTGAGTTTAACGGAGTGCTGATTCGTCAAAGTTTGTGATAAATCTTGTGGAAGCATGCTTTAAAAAAGTATTAGCCAAACCTGATGCGAAGTTGGAAAGGCTTTGGGAGGAAGCGTGGAAAAAAGATGTTAAAGAATGGGAAAGCTTGATTTTTTTGACAGTTGATATGCTCCTGGTGTGGAAATTTGTGAAGTGCACTCTAAGACTCTTCAAAGTACTTAAGGCGGTTGGTGGAGATGCAAAGAGGGGCTTATGAAACGGGACTTTATGTGTCTGGACAGTTCTAAAGAGACATCCTTAAAAGTATGCAGGAACGCGAGCGGCAATCAGGCCCAGCCCAGTGCCAGATAAACCTGGGCAAATCACATTAAACACGCGTTATGCATGTGGCTACAAGGATGGCAAGCAACAAAATGGCTTCTATGCCGGCTCAGACTCACACTCCATCAAAAGCTGTCATCATCATTTCTGACGAACATGATTTACACTCACACATACAAACAGATCGTAGAAATGTCTCTTGCATCCACGCCATATTCCCCGGTAACAATGACCGTTACTCTCTTTAGATGCTCGAATGGCTTTTGTAGGCAGACTAGAATTCAGTTTGAAACCTGAGAGAGATGTGTCACTGTGTCTTCTAATCAGGCCTTTCAACGGCAAGAATGCTCTGTTTTCTTCTTATTGGCTGCCTTAGGTGGGTTCTTTCAGGTTTCAAAGCGAAGGACTTCTTTAAAAGCCAATGTTAGTTAAAGAGACCTTACTATACTGTATGTAAGCAGGAACATAAAAAAGGAAAACAAGAGAAGAGAGAGAGCGAGGGATTTCTCAGCAGAAAGACGATGATAAATAAACAATTACATGAATAACCTTCTGAAAAGTCACCTGTCCTCCATAAGGAGGCTGTCGACAGCTTGTCAAGGGAAATTAAAGGTTTGTCACCAACATCCATGCACAGAGCCAACCGAATGGAGCTCTTAGAAAATGGGAGTGCTTTTGAGAATATAAAAGGGGTTTTATTCAGGATGTGTATGGATGCAGGCGGTGATTTGCAGTCTCTCAAAGAAGTGCAGAAATACTTCAAGTGCAAACCCCCAAAACCATTATTCTATACCCTAATGTGATTTTAATCAGTGGTGTGTGGTGGACTTCTGAAATGGGGAGGCACGATCCCTTTTCTGTTTGTTTTTTACTGTAAATTCTTGTTTGTTACATTTTGTGGAACACATTTTTCTTTAGACTATCCAAGAAAATATAAAATAGAGTATGTTAAAAAAAACTCTCATCAAGCATTTTCTTAATCTTTTTTAAACTATATGCTTCAAAAATAATTACAGTAACATAACTAGTCTGTTGTTTGTAATTTATTAGTAACGCAATTCATTTCAATAAAAACAAACAAACAAAAAAATCATTTAAGTTTTTTTTTTTTTTTTAGTAAATATGTTGCTAATATATTAAATTAGTTTTATTATTAGTAATAGTAGTAGTTTTGGTAATAAAAGGCTCACATATTATTTTGTGTTTTTTTATACCATTTCAGGTTCATTTTGATTTGGACATTGCTGTAATTGGTGATGTTATGGAACAGAGAAGAGACAGGTAAGAAACTGGTAAGAAACAGGTTTATTGAAACAAGTAGCGGTGAGCACCAGTGGGTGACGATAATGGGAGAATGTCTTTGAATAATGATGGTGAGACATACTGACAGTCTGTGGTTCTTTTGCAGATGATGAAGGAGGTTGTGGATGCTGTGGCGAGAGATCGCTGGAGTACACACAGTGGAACGGAGAGAGGTAAGTAACTGAGTGATGACAGGAACCAGGAAGATGATGGAGACTTTGGAGACACAGGACGGTAGACGATCACACTAAACATTAATTGTAGAACGGTAAGAGTAACAGGGAAGTGAGTCCTTACTCAAACGAGACCAGCTAATGTGATTGTGTGAGGTGAGTGCTTTTGTGCTGACTGTGCTGATGATCAGATGACATGCAGGTGTGGGTGATTAGTACTCAGGTGACAGCGATCTCTGTGATTGTGTGGTGGTGGAGCTGATCCCTGACAGGTGAGGGGTTTTTTTCTGGTTGAGTGTACTTTATGGTTCTTCTCTTTCCAGCAGTTTGACCCATTAGTGCGGATTTGCATTTGCTGTGAATATATCAGCCAAAAAATTAGCCAATGATTGTGCTAAAAGGATGTACCACCTCCTCTGAAATTACTTTCACCCTGTATTTTGTTGTTGCCCCTCACACTCACAGACGCTTTAGGAATGAAAACTCAATGAGCTCAAGAAAGTGAGATGCTGTCTCCCTCTGAAACTTTATCCATGTCGCTGTTGGACAGTGTTATTTAAGAAAAATGAGTTGTTTACGCACAATTTATAGTCATATTTCATAATATTTATTTTGTTTCACTTTTAGACTGGAGAATATTTTTTTAGGGGACTCTGTGCCTCCATTTCCTTCCTGAAGAAACCATTCTTGGTTTTAATATATAACCATATGAGTTTATCATCATTCGGCACCAGCAGAAATCAATCAGTACCATCCAATATTTCATTTCAAGTTGGAGTTTTAACCATAAAGGTATTACAGAGCGTAAATTAAAGATGATTCCCATTGCATTCACAGTGGGGGGGTTTGCACACGGTTCACACTGAGAAAAGAGGCCGCGTGCGCAGGTTGAGTGGGCAGGTGCTCGGGTTTTGTTTGGGCTCCAGGTGTGCCTGTTTGGATCAGCAGTGCACAGGTCCTCAAGATAAAGTGTAAGCCCCTAGATCACTGAGCCTATAAAAACACGGCGTGTAAGATGAGCTTTTACTGTTACTCTGACTTATTTGGGGTTATTACAGTGGTTGTTTTTATTGCAAATAAACAGCTCTGAGCCAGTCATAGAGTTGCATTTGAGTTGTCTATTGAATTACATGGTTCCTGGAGCATTATTTCCTGTCAAGAAATGCAATTTTTACACACTGTATGATTTAGTTGGTTTCTGCATTGCTGTGTTTTATTTATAAGTATGAGCTAGACCTATTCAGAACTATTGTTATAGGGAAAACAAAACAACTAGTAAACAGCACTAATCAAATTTAAGTGAAAGTGAAACTAACATTGATAAAGAATTAACCTTTGGATATATATATATATATATATATACAGTATATACACATATATGTAAAAAATAAATAAATAATTAGCACCAAATCAGCATATTAGAATGATGTCTGAAGACTAGTGTAGTGGCTGTTGAAAATTCAGCATGGTCATCACAGAAATAAATTACTTTTTAAAATATATTAAAACAGAAAACAGTTTTTTTAAATGTAATGATATTTCACAAAATGACTCTTGTTACTGATTCGATTAAATATGTAAATGCAGCCTATATATATATATATATATATATATATATATATATATATATATATATATATATATATATATATAGATATAGATATAGATATATAGATATAGACATATATATATTTTATATATATAGATATATAGATATATTATATATATATATATAAGATATTTCTTTCAGAAACATTAAAATATCTTACTGACCCCAAACTTGGTAATGTGTGTATGTCGTCATCATACAACTTAGAATCTAAATTCTTTATTTTAATAACCCAGAATGAAAGAATTTACAAATGTGCCATTATTACTTGTACTTGTAATACAAGTTTAGTTTTTTGAAACACTCATGACACATTTTACCATCTTATCTTCCGTGTGCCAAATCTAAATACAGAATGGCACACTTTATTCTTGAACATGACCATTTATATTTGAAATTGACTCTAAATGAAAACAGGCAGAACTTCGGATACCCCAATCTTTTTTGCGGAGAGAACCCTTTTCTTCGAATTTCACACTGTGTATTGTGCTTGGATAAAAATGGAGAGAGGGAAAGAAAAAAAATCAATAGCGAAGACATTGCTGGAGGCTTACATATTACATTTTGCATAAAAGTCAGACTTAATTTGGCTTTGATCATCATTCCCAAAGATGACTCACTGGAGCCACTATCATTAGCCAATCCTAGGGAAAAACAGACGCTGACAAAGACCAAAGACTTTGAATCACACTGTCTCCTTTCGGCTCTGTGTTTTTGGATACGGATTTCTGCACGGTGACTGTGAGGATACCTCGATGCTTATTGAAGTGGACACTTCAAGACCTCCGAGAACCATAGCAGAACTAAATGTATGGGATATTTGTAAAGGCCTTATCTTATATAGAGAGAGAATTATGCATTTAAATGTTATCAGGCGAGATTGTTCTTTTATGCTTAATTCATTACGATTAAAACAGGAACTGTTCGCTTTATATCTTGTGATAAAAATGAAAAGTTCAATCTGCATTCATCAGCCTTTGAGCAATACAATATCCATTTCAACAAGAAGCTGAAGTAGATTTCTTTTCGCATTTGTGGAAAGATAACTCCAAAAACTTCAGCGCATAAAGAACTCACCCTTGATTTTTATCGCTCTTGTTATAACAACAGTTTTTGTGCAGTTGATCAGAGCGAGATCAAGAGACTTTGGTTGTAAAAGTCTTTTAAATTATTTTCAAGATTACATTGCTTAGTTTCAGTCCCTACTTAAAAATCACATTAGCAGGGGGGAAAAAAGAGATGTGAATATTATTAATAGATAGAGGAGCGTCACGGAGAGAAAAAGGAAAGAATTTGTCTTCACTTCCACACACAATGCCATTGTTCTTGGGACATTCAGAAGTCACTTTATTATTAATGATGCTGAGATTTGATAGTTCTTTTTTTTTTTTTTTCACACAGTCCTGTGATGTCCCTTGGATGTGAACACTACAGAATTACCCACAAACCTTTACAAATGTTTCACAGACTTGTATAATTGCTGTGTGATTTTAAAACATTGCCGTACGTGGTTATAGGAACGCTCTGCTGTGAAATATGCCTGTGAGCTCTGTTACCAAACACCCATACACTGCTAATAACACAAGGTGACCATTGAAAGAGATGTGTTCACAGAGGCCTGAGGCGAACGCTCCTCCTCCTCCTCGCTCAACCTCAGAAAACGAGACGTCAGTGTCAAAACTGACAAGAAATGTGCTTATTTAGAGAGCTTTCCTGGATGTCTGTGGGGAGGAAAACTCTGGAATGGGGTGCTTCAACTTAATAGTCTAGACTGGGTGCATTATACAAAGACTGGTTTGGGGCTGGGGTGTAACTTTATAGGAAAACATGTGAAGCGGTCTTGAACATCCCATCCAGACTTGGCTTCAATGTCCACACATGAAAGCAGCGTAAGATGCCATCATGTTGGGAGGGTTTGTTATTATTAAAACCAGACCTCTGCACTGTTTTTTCTGGAGATCAAATCAAACATGTGGATGCAATGGCACATAATCTAAGTGAACAGAAATACTGTTGTTTCACCTGGCAATGTGTTGCTTGTAGACACTTTCATAAACTATTATTTATGACTGGAATATTTTTCCTAAAATTGATTTAATTTGCAAATTACCTATATACATTATATGCTCATATATTTGTATATATGTTATATTATGTAGAAATAAATAGCATATATTAAGTCAAACATGATAAAAAATAGTGTGTGTGTACTGCATATTATATAGATACATGGTGCATATTGAAAATCAGAAATTTGAATTTCAGATTTTTTAAATTGTAAAGCAAAAAAAGTTACTACGTCCAATAAATATTTAAGAAAATGCGATTTTTAAGATTTGTTGCTTTTCTATAGGCCACTTATCAAATGTAAGTAAATTTATGATGTTGACCATTTTGTACAAAAGTTCAAAAACAGTCTTTTAACATTGTCAGATCATGTGAAAATGTAAAATATTAGCATTTTCACTAGTGCATATTCAGATCTCATTGAATAAGGCTGGTTACTGAGTTTCAATGTGAAATTGCTGCTCCATAAAGATGAAATTTATTAACATCTTTCATCAAAGTGCTTCTTATTGCAGTCAACCACAATGACCGAGAATTGTTCATATAGACATGACGAAGAAGAATAACATTTGAACTACAATAGGCCCTGAATCTTACTCAGTGAGTTACATTAATTCACAAAAATGCTACATTACACATGGTGCCAGACAAGACAAGAAAAGAACATTCAAGCTTCATCAAGAGCTTCATCAAAAAGCTAATGTGAGAAAATGAATGATCTCCCCCAAGTTATTTTTTCCTCTTTATTAACAGTCTCTAGCATTCAACTCAAGGTCACAGATGTGCTGGTATCTAGTCATTTCTAACTATGACAGAGTAAGGACCTCTCACGTTTTAATTGTACTTTAATTTACTTGGCTTGTTTAATTACTTGTAGATTTGCATAGCAACTCCATTACTAGTTTCAGGTGTGAAGTGGCACTCAAAGTTCCAAAGAAGCCTCATGTTTGAAACATTGCTGTCGTCGGATGCGGATCGTGAATGTTCACTCATAAGTTTTTGTGTAATGTAGTGTCCTTAACAGCGCTCTTCTCAGCCGGGTCAAAACTGTAAATCCGATTTGACAAATGGCTTTGGATGCAGGGCTCAACCATCACGAGAAGCACACTCTGGCTGAGTGGAAGCAAGGAAATTAAAGTGATACTATATCTTTAATAGCACTAAAGTCCTTTTTTCTTGTGTTTAGTGCATTGTTGTCACATGAGCACCCAAATTCATCCTTTCAGTATGTGTGACTGGGAATTTAGGTGGTATTGGTGCAGAGTAGGGAGTGTGTGATTATCCGAGGTTCGCTACAGCACAGGCTTAAGAAAGAGTCTTCTCACACTGCGCACCTCAGGGAATTGTTAAATGATTGGCCCAGCACTTAATTCAATCACTTAGCTCTTTCTTTCTTTCGCTCCTTTCTCTCGCTCTCTTTCATTCCCTCTCCTCTCCTCATTGATCATGGTCATGGAAAAGTGATATTTTGCATATCTGGTTAAGTGCTCTTAACAACCTCGACTCGTGCTACGTTAAAAATTAATAAATAATAAAAAGGGGTGGGGGTGATCTTGTCAGGGAAGTAATTTGCTTCTCTTGAACCAATGATGGCTTGCACTTTATGTAAATTGGTGTCTAGGGACAACAAAATCCCTCTTAATACACATGCAGACTTCATAACAAAACGCAACGACGAGGAAGGACGAATGGTGGAAGGGAAGGTGGAGAGATGATAAATAGCGAGTCATGTTTTCTGTGTGAACATCCCAGTTCAGTGCGCACTTTGACTGACAGTATCAAAAGATATTAGAGAAGATGTGTAATTTATAGTTATTAAACCAACGTTGTAAAAATTAAAAAAAGATCGTAAATGAAATTGGCCCTTCACTGTTATGGGGTTTGGTGAGAGAGATAAATTGTTAGTGTTTAGTAGTGTGGTAGTCAGGGATTACATGTTGCTGACAGGCAGCAGCTGAGGAGAGCTGTGTTCATGTCAGACGCAGCTCTGAGAAGATGAGTAAGACAAGATGTCTGCTTGTGCCACCACATGGCAATAGCACTCTGTCCATGGGTTATCTAGATCAGGCTTTTGCAGCATTCGGAATTGAGTTAAGAACGCCATTTTTTTCCATAATTTCAATTGAATGCCTCATAAATTCCAATTTATCATCAAATTTGAATTTAAGGAAAGGAAGTAAAATATAACTTTAATTTAAATTCTCAGTCAGAGTTATTGCTTTTTTTTTCATATTTCATAATTAATTTCATGATTTGATTATGAATTTGATGCACATAATTTGATTCACATCACATTTGGCTGAGAAATTACCCCCAAAAGATCATTTTAAATCATTATTGTGTTAAATGAGAAAAGCATCAAATAGACATTACAAAAAGTAGTTTTAGAAAGAAATGTTTCATTTATTTCAACATAGAATTTATTACTCAAACGTTTAGGCTACAATGGCCATTTTTTTCAGAAGCTGCATCTGAATTGGTATTTAGATACTGTAAATGTGTAGACCAAAACAGTTTGGTTACAAATGTTCTTCCGCAAAAGAAATAAAATTATATAGGTTTGAATATACATGAGGGTGAGTATATGATTTTTTTCTTTCTTTTCTTTTTTTTTTTTCAAGAAATGATACTGTGTTCGAAAATGCCCCCTATACCCTTAAATAGGGCACTATTTGAGGGTACAGCCATGGTGTCCGAAACCATAGTGGACTTTATCGAGTGCACACATTCAATCCCACAATGCACCACAATAACGAGTCTACAACCGATGTATGCTCAATGGCTAGAGAATACCCAAAATGCACTGTGAACATCTGACCAGAAGAAGCTGCCCAGAGCTGAATCATCCATCCATTTTACAAATTGCAGGTTCAATGTGGATACAGCGTAATATCATACAGGCATAAATACATCTTTAACTGATTATTAAATTGTTTAATTAAGGTTTATACATAGTTAACTAATGTAGGGAATAATTGATGAGGTTATATGGGACTATTTTAGACATAGCCATTGAGTCAATCATTCATTCGATTCGTTCGAACAGCTGATTCATTCAGGGATGAAGCAAATGGCTCTCTTTAAAAGTGGGCCAGTGAATCATTGCTTCACCAGATTGATTTACTCAAAACGCAGATTCATTCAGAAATCACACCGATGTGTGTTGCTCAGAAATGCACAACAGTTCTGCTCTGGCTTTATGTAATAGTTTCGTTGGCAAAATTGAGCAAAAACAGGCAATATTGTGTCTTAAATAATGTTTGTAATTAATCTAAAAAACTGTATATTTTTTGCCTTGCATCATGTTCGTCACCAATCAACTGTATGAAATGTAAGATGACCTAC
>NC_138241.1:22841543-23016543 GCF_964197995.2 Scardinius erythrophthalmus
CTCGAGTAAAATTGATATCACAGCGATGCCCTGTCCGTGTCCTCTGTGTCAGTCCGGAGCACTTCTGCGCCCTGAGCTGACGGAGTGCCCGGACCTGAGAGCGCTACATTGAGACTTCAGCTACCTCACTCAATCATGGTCACACGGTTTCCCACAGCCTGAGTGTGCGAGAGCTGGATCAAATGCTAGCAATTAAAACAGAAACATATGGTATAGTGTACTAATCATGCTTCGTGTCTGAGTATGTGTATGAGTGTATATAGTGTAAATGAGAAGGGCTTGTTTAGACCTATTGTTCTATCTTCATAGCCATATGTTGGGTATAACTTTATTTACAGGGCTATCAGAAGAATATGAATGTGTGTAACATTTACAATTTATATAAAAATGAATTGTACATTTAGCTTGTACATTTAACAATAAAACACTATCTTTTTTATTTATTTATTTATTTATTTATGTTTATGTTTTTGCAAGAACAAATGCAATTATTTGTACAGAAAAAAAGAAAAGAAAAAAAACTCAGCTTTTTTTTTTTTTTTTTTTTTGACAATATACCGGATGCTGGACTTTTAAAGAATAATGCCTGGCTTTTAAGCCTGACTTTAACTATATGGTACAGTCCTGAATTATCAGTAGGTTACGTCACTTAGCACTGCTAAGTGTCACATATCTGTTAGTGGGCTGAACTGATCGCCTACCTCTTGTCCTTTACAAATGTACAGTAAATGAAAATAAGGAGTTCAAAATGCCTGACTATTCCCAGCACTTTTGAGTTCAGCCCTGATTCTATGTGATGTAGCATGGAAACACTTTGGTAGACTTTAGATTGGTCTTTCCTCAGGCATCTTGTCCAGGAGGAGTTAACCTTTAGAGATGCTCAAATGAAGAGAGTGCTTTTATTCGGCATGAGCCACGTCTCCTCAGGGATTTCAAACCATTTACTTAGATGAGTCCAGTAATGCCTTGCAAATATAATTTAATTCAAAGTTAACTCTGCTGCATTACTTTTTAATAAAGAAATTATCATTTATAGTCGCCTCTACACATTAAATCTGATTCTGCTGTTTAGCAGTTTGTTGCGAAATGTTTTAATGGAGGACTATCCATTCATCCATCCATCCATCCATCCATCCATCCATCCATCCATCCCCTCCTCCCAGGCAAATACTAATTGTTCCTAGAGTTTTTGAGGACTCCTCATTTATCTGTGTTATGATTTACTCCTTTTTTTTTCTTATAGCATTGCGGTCTTTATATTTACTTTTTATGTTTATTTTATTTTAGTGTGGTATTGTACAGCACAGTGGTCAACTATCTTTTTATTTGATTTGATCTTTCCATCCATCCATCGTCTGTCTCTTAATCAGATATTAAGTAAACATTTCTGGTTAGTCTAGGTTTACTTTATTTGTTTAAGTACTTTTGTTCATTATAACGCAGATTGTGAAGAAATATGCATGCGTTGTGAGTATAAACTGGTCAGTGAGCTGATGGCGGTGGTAACCTCCTCTGCTCCACAGCAAGCCTCCAGCACAGAGCCCAACTGTGCTACATGCAAATACAGGTTTGGGTTCAGCTTTTTTATTTGCATGATCATATGCAAATGTACTAATTAGCACATTGTCTGGTTTGACTTAATAGTCAGCATTTCTGACAGTGTTTAACGAGGGTGTTTATTCTGTTCAGGGTTTGGATCCTGGCAGGAAGACAGCGGTACCAATTTACCCTGAACTGTCAATAGGCACCACTGACTCTTTCCACCGTTAGAGAATTATTCTAACATCTCTCTCTCTCTCTCTCTCTCTCTCTCTCTCTCTCTCTCTCTCTCTCTCTCTCTCTCTCTCTCTCTCTCTCTCTCTCTCTCTCTCTCTCCACTTTTGTTTGCATATGAGTATAGCATCAAAAAACATGCTCTTCAGTTAAATGATAATTTAATTACAGTATTCATTTTTTTTTTTGATAATTTTGTAGTAAAACTATATTCAGACAACCAAGTGTTTAAACAGACGTATTTAAACTTAAATTAAACAAACACACAGCACTCAAATTAACACAAAAGAAGTAAGCACACTTTACAAGGACAAAGGATCAAAATGATAATATTCCAAGGCTCATTTCTGGGATATCAGAGGTGATTGGTTGATTAGACTTTTCACCCCACTGAGGATCTGTTTTAATAGCTTCACTATGCTGTCATCGACTAAGATGGGTAAAACTCAACCAATTAGAATTGTAATAAGGCTAATTAACAATACCCCCCAAAAAAGAGGAAAAAAATTAGAGAGAAAAGAAAAGAAAGGAGTAGGGGGGTTAAAGAAAAGGGGGGTAATGACAATCTTGATAATTAACATTTTCTCTTATTCAGAGGCCCTCGCCATCTCATAATTTATGCATGTCTTTGAGGCATCACAACACGTCTCCTCAACAACGCCCCCCTTCAGAACTCATGGAAGCTGGAGGCAGATTATTCTTCTTTTTTTCTGAATATCTATGCTAATTTCTTAAAAATCAATGCACACTGAACTGCTTCAGGTTTCCATTTTTGTACATCGCCATGTCACAAAATAATGTACCAGTCAAGCATATGCAAATATACACGTTTGTTTTAAAGAGAATACAAGCTTTTCAGGCTGAGTCACCGTCAGGAGTGGGTGCAGGTATCACTGCCATAGCGTTTAAGCATCAATTCATCAATAATTTGCAGAAACTGTTTTAGAGTGAGGCCGGTCTCCCCGTGCGGAGACTGCTCTGCTCATCGCCTCGGGTCATTCCAGAAATTTCACTTAAGGAGCCCTGCATTCAGACCCAACACCATATGGCTGGCAACCCACAGTCAAAGCTCCCTCTCTCTCGCTCTCTCCCCACCTCTATTTCTCTTTTCTTCTTTTCACTTGCTGTAGTATATCTGTGTAAAGTGTGTAGCTGTTTTTTTCCGTTTTTTTTCTTTTTTGTTTTTTTTTCTTTCCCAAACCTGACATCCCATTGCTCTCAGCCAGGGCCTGTCACAGTTTGAGAGACGGCAACGAAAGCAAAACCGAACAAAAAGGACAGCAGGTAGCAAAACATCCCCTACAAGCAAAGCTGAAGCCACCAGGTCGCTTTGCTGGCGTTGCTGCCATATGGTAACCTCAGGCAAAGCAGGCTTTCTGTTTACCTGCTCTATGCAGGGTCATGTCAGCTTAATTTCTGCTTAACCGCGACATGCTTCTGGTGCCAACCTGTCCACATCATTCCCCCGCAACAGTCTCACCCCCTCTCGAGCAAAGGATTGTGGATGAATCATGGTACATGCATGGAATAGTTTCTAACATGTTTTCTTTTTTCTATTTTTTTTTATTAGCTGATAAGCCTACAAAGAAGTAACTATACTGTTAAATACCATTTTTAGAGTGTGTTAAAATCAGAAATGCATGTGGTTGAGATGGTGCACCTAATCCGCATTCTGTCTTTTGCCCAGAATTTGAACTTAAAGGGATAGTTCGCTCAAGAATTAAAATTGTCATCATTTATTTACCTACATGTTGTTCAAACCCTGTTTGATTTTATTTCATCTGTGGAACATCAAAGATATTTTGAAGAAAAACCAACTCTCTTGAAAGCTGTTTTGTTTTGTTTTGTTTTGTTTTTTTGTTTTGTTTTGTTTTGTTTTGTTTTGTTTGTTTTTTGTTTTGTTTGAAAAGTCAGTGGGGTCTGATTTTGTTTTCAAAATATCTTCTATTGAGTTCCACAGAAGAAAGAAAATCAGATGACATGAAAAGTGAGTAAGAGTTTTCATTTTTTGGGTGAACTGTGCTTCCAGTATGACAGTATTGAACTGTGTCCCGAGTGCTATTTTTATGTACGTGGGCAAGGCCTGATCTTAATTATGTCCAGTCTAGCTTAAAGGGTCACTGTGAATGCTGTCAAAGTGTTTGTGTCTGTGCATATGCCTGTTTGGACATATCTGCCAAATGTCACATCAGTGAAGCCTTTGGAGGGTGAAAAGCCTCCTTATTGGGTCACAGACAATCACAAGTGACCTTTCTTCCCACTCTGATGCCCATGGCTCAACATAACAACATCAGCTCCCATCAGTCAACAGTCCTATGGTGTGAAAAATTCAATGGCATCTGACATGGCATCGTCTCATCATTAGACTGGTTAAGGCTGCAGTTAGATACCCTCAAGATGGCAGGAAGCTGTGCCACTGTGCACATTTTGTCCTGAGATGTTGCACTGCACGAATGGTGTAAAGTTTGCATCAACTAGTTCATTAGTTCTGCCACTAGTTGACATTTTGGGTCGGTGTCAAGTAGTTGTAAATCATGTGATTTCAGTTACGCTTCTATAGGCCTATATGTTGACAGCAGGAGTAAATTTAACATTAGTTTGGTATAGTAGCACACACACACTACCGTTCAAAAGCTTGAGGTTGGTCAGATGTTTTTTTTTTTTTTTTTTTTTTTTTTTAAGTCTCTTATGCTTGCCAACTCTGCATTTATTTGATCAAATAAACAATAAAAGAGTAATATATAAAAAAATATATATATATATACAATTTTACAATTAACAACTGTTTCCTATTTTCATATACTTTAAAAATGTAATTAATTCCAGTGATGGCAAAGCTGAAATTTAGCAGTCTTTACTCCAGTCCTAAGTGTCACATGATCATTCAGAAATCAATCTAATGCTGATTTAGTGCTTAAGAAACACTTCTTATTATCAATGTTGCAAACACTTGTGCTGCTTAATATTTTTGTGGCGACTGTGATACTTTTATTATTATTATTAGGAGATATTACTTTTAAAATTGAGTATTTAGAATGTTTCTGTGTCTTTTGTGGAAGCTTTTTCTGCTAATTGCGCAGATACATTTTTCAATAATAAATAGTTACATTGTGAGATATGAAGTTGCACTTTTGACCGTAAATTGATATTAATTGGATCAATTTCCATAATTGGAGCAAGGGGTAGCGACATACAGGAAACACATTGTAAGTGTTGAAATATCTTTTCCTCTACACGCGCACAGGCAGTAACAGGTGTTTGCATGTGCCCATTGGCATCATGCCACACCACCCGCCATCTTGGCTGCTGCCACTGCTGAACCTCCTGTCTATAATGGCTGGCTCTCAGCTTTCTAATTGATTTACTAATCTCTACAAAGTGCCCTGACAAGAATTCCGTCCGCTTTGCAGATTTATTTAACAAGTTTGATTTTAGTACGCTTCCTATATGTACATCACTCTGACGTCCTCTCCGCTCCTGTAATGTTGTCTGAGAATGTGTTTTATTTGACAGAGGTAACTTGCATGGAGGGCTCTGGTCTTGCCATGTGTGAAAAGAAGATATGGTCAGAGGCCAAGCAATCTTATGTGCCGTGTGTGTGTGTGTGTGTGTGTGTGTTTGTACGCGCTCTGAGTGAAAGGTTGAGGGACCATGTCCCTTTAACGTCAGAAGCGACAGCCTGACACCCACCACCCACCCTTTTTCCATTTCAGATGCAAAGCCGGCAAGCGACGCATGCATAGTCACAGCAGCAATCTCATCTATGTCCAATCTGTCATGGCACTGCTTTTCATTATTCTTATTTGGAGATAGGGAGTCATTTTTTATAGGCACTTGAGCTGCGGAGCGCGGCCGGCCGCTCTCTGGCCAGGCAGACATGTCACTTTCCCTGCACGAATCTAGGTCAAGGCGAGAGTGAGAACGCAGGAAGGAGATGGAAAAAGGCTCCCGGCATTTCTAAGAGGCAAATGAACTGATGAAATTATTGAAATTCGGCCTTGCTGGCGGAGGGGGGAGGGAGCAAGCTGTGGTCAGTCTTCTTATCCCTCACACACAACCTGTCCTTCTTTATTTTCCTCCCTCTCTTTCCCTCTGCCGCTCCTGCTCTCATACACACGCAGCCCTGAACAGATACTGATATGCATGCATAATCAGAATCTTTACCATGTAAAATGTTGAACATGCTGGAATCTGGGGTGTGTGTTCTGCAGGATGGAGAGCCTCTGTAGTGGCTTGTTGGGCGACTGAATCTGTGTTTTCTGCATTGGAATGATGGCGTATTAGCTGCGGTGTGCATTATCATCTGCATAAACACTCTCTCTCAGATTCAGCCAGCGACAGCAGAGGTGTGTGTGTGTGTGTGTGTGTGTGTGTGTGTGTGTGCGCTGCATCCAGATGTCACTGTCATGAGGCAGCAGGGGTGGGTTTAAGGTGACCTGCTTTAAATATAGACAGTGTCATGACAAGATGCTACGCTCGACTTAAAAAGCGCATTTGCATAACATCCTTTTGCATTTTTTTCTGACTCTCTCCTATTATATACAAGGAGGAAAAAGATGCATTCTCTTCTACTCCATATTCCAATGATGAAAGAAAAGAGCACTTTAATATTGATTCTGAGAATCCAGGTTTATGTCAAGAGTGAGATGCAAGACAATGAATGGTGCAAATGTTATCAGTAAACATTAAATTGTGGTGTGCTCTTTGACAAATGCATACATTATTGATTTATTTATTAGAAAGATGATTTTTTTGAATGACATTCAGATCAGTAGACTTGTTTTGGATGAATGCACTTATTTAATCCACGCTACTGCACAGGTTGCAAAACTTACAGTGTAGCTTTTAATGATCGTTGTAAAGACATTCATGCAGCTGTCCTCAAGAAATGTTGGGTATTTGATAAAGCCTGAGTAACCGTGTTATTGTTAAAAACTGATTTGTATTACTTATTGTAATACCAACCCCCCCCCCCCCATTTCTGTGCATGGCCTTGGTCTTCTTCATGCTTTTTAGAGGAGTATAGGGGACTTCAATTGTATGTTTAATGAGCTTTCGAAGTTGTACAGCACTTTGTATTGTGTCGCAACAAGTCAAGAGGAACATATGCGGTAGAGGCCTTATGTTTGGGGCTATTGAAATTACTTGTTCTTCTCCATTTTCCTTTAGCTACATTTTTTCCATGAAGACATTCCACTCCCCATTCACTCCCATTCATCCACAAAACAGAATGCTCTAACTTACAGGATTTTCACATAGAGGATAATAATAATAATAATTTAATGCAATAACAATAATCCAATGTATTGAAGTGTTTGACCATTAAGGGAGTGAGTGTAGTGTTTAAATAAATAAATAGTACTAAGGAGGAACTAAGTAAATTGGAAAACATATTCAAATATTTCTCCACTGCCTATCTGGAAATGTCTGAACTGTTTTTTTGTTCCTATTTCTAACAAACATGATTAAAATGCTTTCATTATATCATACATAAAAACATATCAGCTTTCCATTAGTGAACTGTAGACAGAAAGCCAGGGTGTTTTAAACAATTACCTGCTTTATAAATGTGAAGAGCACAGATATACTGAATTTTACACATATCCTCTTGACCCCAATTCCATTAACTCGTAAACAAAAGACAGAAAGTAGTGAGGGATCTGCCTGATGGTGAATTAACATGTGCAAAGGGTCAGAGTCCACTTCATCTCTCTGTGCAGGTACACACACACACACACATACAAACACACTATAGTGGATTATTTATGAAAATTCATGTACAGACATCCATATATTCCATTTGTCTTGGGAAGACTTGGAGTAGCCTAATACTACTTGAATTATGTGTTCTAGTGTGGTATTAGCAGAATGTAGAACAAATGTAGCTCGCTAAGCTGAAAGTTACCCTAAAGAGAAAGTAGCTCAAAAGCAGCTTTCTACATTTACAGTATTTGTATTTACCCCAAAGTACTTCAAAGAATACCACGGTGCTACAATAGTACCCTCTGCAAGACATGGTACTTTTTTCAAAAATCCACATTGGATTCCACATCCACTTCCGCTTGTTTTCTTTTCTTTGTTCTAAAGCAGTGTTGTATTCGAGACCAGTTCATTCGAGTTTGAGTCAAGTCAGAGAGCAGAAGAGAGTCGAGTATGAGTCAAGACATGTTCCCGAGTCTGACTCGAATGAGCTTGTTGTAAGTTATTCCGTTACTGTTTTACTAAGTGAGGAAAAAACTACAACAAATTCAGTGTGTGAGTGAGCTGCCCAAATGATTTAAACTAAATTGCAAACCGTTTCAGAATTGTAAACGGTTGTTGCTAAACAATTCACTGAAAAAAAAAACATCTTAAAAAAATGAATCATTCATGAATCAGACATCACTAGTCTTATCGTAGTAACTCTGAACACCTGACAGAATACGATTTGTAAAATGTAATGTTAGCAAATGTAGAGATTGTCAATGCCATCTCGCTGCTTTGAAATAGTTGCGACAGTACCAGTGGCGGATTTAGCAAATTGGGGGCCCAAGGCGAAGGTATGTATGGGCCCCCCATCCGATCTTTAAAGGTGCAATGTGTCATGTTTCTGAGGATCTATTGACAGAAATGCAATATAAGATCCATAACTATGTTTTCAGTGGTGTATAAAGACCTTACTTAATGAACCGTTATGTTCTTATTACCTTAGAATGAGTCATTTATATCTACATAACCGCGGGAACCCCCTTCTATGAAGAACGACTTATTGTGACGTCTAAAAATCACACACTGCACCTTTAAAAGAGAGCGAAATCTTTTTTTTACAGACTGAATGGTGAATAGGCAGGTAAAGGTTGGAGAGGAGAAATAAAACTTCCCCTTTAAACCTTGCATACACTTATTCACTCCTAAACAGAAACGTTACAATGTTTACATGGTACAATTTCTGGTAAGCTCTGTTTTTTTTTTTTTTTTTTTTTTTGCTTGACAAATTTCACCATTTCGATTCAATTCTTGTGATTTGATTCAATATTGACTCATTTGGATACATATTAGGTACACAAGATAGGCGTTAATTTTTCTCAAGAAAAAAAAACTCACATAATGCTGTGAACATACAGAGAGCCATATCAGCTGGTATTATTTAAGGTTAAAAATAACTAAAATTAAACAATGCTTTTTTATTATAATTAAATTATAAGTAAACAATATACTAAATAAATAATATAGTAGGCCTACACATAGGCCCTATTTAGCTAAATACTCTTTATATCTTATTTTTCTAGTCAACTAACATGCTATAGCCTATATTATGGTAACTAAATGGCTTTCCTGAGGAACGTTAGGCTAAATGTTATGTGACGATTGTTCTCCAGCTGTTTTACCTCTTTCCGCGGTTGAAAAACACTGATTGGTCGATATTATGAATAAGGAATACATTTTGGTAAGTTATTACCGAAGATGATCAGTTCACGTGCCTCTAGGGATCGGTCACGTCACATTACAAGCTCCAAACGGTATTTATTATTTCGTAATAGAATTGACAGAATCTGAGACCTGAGATTTTTCATATCATAAGTAATTTAAACTGCTCTGTTTTGTCTGTCGGTCTCCATGTCCTCTTTGCTTCACGATCTTTCTGTGCGTTGGACGTTTGTTGTTCCTAGCCATAGACTGTAAAAAAATATGGACGACGCCCCTTCGCTCTCTTCCATTGATGAGAACTGAAGCCGCCAGAGTCCCGATATGGCGCTGACATATTGGAACTTGAGTCTGCGCAGTAGCGATTTCGGGACCAGACCTGCGCAGTAGCGAGCAGGAAGTAAAGCCGCGAGATCAACGCTCCGCCCTCACTCTCGCCGAATGCACTCAGGGAGAGTGGATTCTGCACACTTTTTTAAAAATTGATTGCAGTACGACAAGAGGCTTGTTAAAATAAAGTAAATAAAATCTCCTCAGTCCTCCGAAGATCCCGAAAAAAATGTCCGTTGGTGCTTCAGTGACTACTTCGCTCGGAGAACCTGTCAATCACAGCTGTCAATCATTACGTTACACCACCGCATCACGTAACTAACTAAAAACCAACTTATTTTGGAAACAGATACTAGAACTTACATCAGCGTGATAAAAACGACAGCAAATGAAAGAAACCACCTTTGGAAAAAAGATATTTGAAGTGTAATTTAATTGTTTAGTTGGTCTCGCGTCCCATTGAATAACATGGGGAGGCGGGGCTTATGACCTATACTAGGACCAGTCACCGGGGGGCGATCGAGACGTTTTGGCTTCACTTTTCAGGGCTTGTGCGGCACGCTTGTTCCTAGCCATAAAAAAGTTTGTCATCTTTGGCAGCTTTCCCAAATAGCCTACTTACAGTATCTGAGTCTTTTTTTTCTTTTATTTGAGACGCTTGGGTAACTTCGAAACTTTTAATTTTCACGTTTAGACTCATCTTGCTCTGTTTGTGTATTTCCTGTATCGTTGTTGTCATTGTCAGCGGGCATCACAAAAAAGTTTGTTACCTTATTCTGCAATTTTTCCTCCTTTTTTCAGCACCGCTTGTGTAGCTTCGCTTCATTTTTACTCTACTACTCTGTACACTCTGTCAATCACTTCTTTTTCTCTGTCAGTTTTTTGTCGCAATACACCCTTGTCACTTTCGCAGATGCGTGAGATAATGGAATAGTCCAATGTAGTGAGGTGGGGGGCCCCCTCCTTTCTGCGACTAATGATTTGATGCCATTTTTCGCAAATGGAGATTTAGAAATATATAATTTGCGAAAAAAAAAAAAAAAAAAAAAAAACTTAAGCATAAATTAATGGGGCATTTTGGGGGCCCCTAGGTAGCTTGGGGCCCAAGGCAATTGCCGACCTTTGCCTAATGGTAAAGTCCGCCCCTGGACAGTACAGTGTCCATCACTCAATATCACACTGTAAAGCATAACCCATTTAAGCCTACTGTAGTTGGTACAATGGACATGGTTACAGGAATGTATATTATTTTTCGTTCTTGATAACATCACACTCTTGACCGTCAGCAGTCCTTTAAGACTGTGTCACTCTCTTTCTATCTCTCTTGAAAATGAGACCATCCTCCCACCATCAGCCCTAAACTGGCACAGTCGCCATTTATCCTTCTAGTTCTTCTCTCTCACCCCCTTCACCCCTCTCTTCTCCTTCTTCCCCATCCATCCTTCCCTCCCTCCATTCCATTCCCCGGCCTGTCATCAATCTCTCTAAAATGACAGCCGACAGATGTTAGCCTTTGCAAAGATCAAATCCATGGCTGGAGGGCTGCTCGCTGTGGAGAAGGGTAGCCACAGAGAGGCAGGGCCACAGCGGTGGCACCAACACACACACACGCCCATCGCCACCCGGCCGCTGCATCCGTCTGTCTTGATTGCCCTCACATACACATGCATACACACCCCCACCTCACACAGAACTGATGCCTAAATGTGTTGTGACATGAGGGCAGGGTGGCATAGAGACAGGACTGGCAAGATGGACGCTGGAGGGGACAGTCTGCCTAACGAAGCTGTGCTGAACTTCAGGGAAGAAACAATATTGACTTTATGGCCTTTATTACACTGTTTCATCCACTGACCTCCTCATATATTCCAGCTCATAGCTCTGTGAGATTTTGTATGTGCATTTAAGTCAGTAAATGTGTGTGTTGCATTTACTGACTTAAATGCAGACATTAGGCAGGTATCTGTCTTGGTGCAGTTAGCTGAAGGCTAGCATGACTGTTTATAAAATGGCAGGTCTTTGTCATGTATCTCATTTGAGCTTTAATGACTCAGATGGGTCAGAGAGAAGCCCAATGATGACCACGTCTCCTTCGGGCCACTGGCCTTCAGTTCAGTCTGCATCAACAACCTCATCTGTGAATGTGTGTGGGGGGGGGGGGGTTTGCAGACATAGTGGGGACCAAATATTCAAAACATACTAAATAATGTCTTACTGAAAATCTAAAAATGCAATGCATTTGTGTCAATAGAAAGTCAATAGAAAGTCCCCCACCATGATAAAAAATGTAAAAAAAATGTGTGTTTCTTACCTAGTTACACTTTTTGGGGATAAAATAACCAAATAATTATTGATGGCCTCTAAAGATAAAATGGTTAAGACATATTAACATTTGCAGCCACTTGCTGATCAAGCAAAACTCTTAAAATTTTATGATTATTTCCCAGAAAATGTGATGTGGAATTCAATAAAATATCAAGCGCTATGCTTAGCATAAGCATATGCTATCCCTAAGACAGGGATTTCCAATCGGCCACTGTCCTGCAGAGTTTAGCTCCAACCCCAATTAAACACGCTTGCTGCAACTAATCAAGTCTTCAGAGGCATACTAGACCAGGGGGGTCCAATCCTGCTCCTGGAGGGACACTGTCCTGCAGAGTTCATCTTTAATTAAACACACCTGAACCAGCTAATCAAAGTCTTGCTAGAAACTTCCAGGCTAGTTGGAGCTAAACTCTGTAGGTCAATGGCTGTCCAGTGCCGATTTTGGACACCCCTGGCCTAAGACGATTCATAGTCCATTAACTGGACTTATATGTATTACAGACAGAATTGTGTATTATAGACAGAAATTCTGGGAGTCAGGATGTTTGTTTACTAGCAAGCTAGAAATTCAGGAAAAATCTGTATAGCCTAATATGTGTGGTCTTTTGTTTTACATCTGTGAAATAATCAGTACTTCTGGATGGATGGACTCTGATCACAGTTTACATACATTTCCTCTGTGCAAAAACTTTTTGTACAATACCTTTGTGCCTCCATCTGTTTCAGATTTATCCAAAACGGCATATAAAAACAAAACCATGGTTGGCTATTGTTCATGTAATTCAGATGGCTAAGTGGGAGCTTCTTGGCCAGAATAAGCTACAATGGACAAGACCTTACATGTGAGACTACTTACAGACAACAATTACAAAAGATGTTTTCTGTTCTATGTGTCTTCTGTGTGACTGTTAGAGCTGAGGTTTAACTGTGTCCAGGTGAATGATGAGTTTGATTCATGTTTTTTTATGACCTTAAACAATAGCAGTGACAGTTTGAGTGACTGCTGCCTTTCATATGACTGCAGAGGACAGGCTGCTATCAAATAATGACAATTTATTTAGCATCCAGTGGGAGGTGTAGTGAAGAAGCTAACATATTGTCTACAACAAGGTTCAGAAAATAGGAAGTGAAAAATTAGATGGCTCAATGCACCTTGGCACTTGTAGAAATTGTTTGTAAATGTATGTGAGTGGGTTTGTTTCATAGACAAATAGAGTTCTTCAAAAATGACACAACATTTTGGTGCTTCTTAAGATCAAGATTAATCAAGATGAGGTTCATGTTTAAAAATAAACAAAAAACACCCTCACATGCTCTCTTGCATACTTAGCCTTCTTGCATACTTGTGTGCATTAGCACTGTTTCTGAATCGGACAGGTCTGGACAGGACAGAAGGGAAAGTGCCAGGAATGCAGACACCTCTACCTTACCCTGGTATGAGATTTGGAGACAGGACAGGTGGACAGGTTACAGAACAAGGCAAAGAGGATATTGTGTGCATGCAGGAAGGAGCGTCTACTCATCGCCCAGGTAAGGGACATATAGGGGTGGGAAGTTGGGGGGAGTTGACAGGGGCTGGACTCACTTCAGTAAGGGTTGAAAGACAAGAGAGCCAGCTCTTCCCAGCAGATGTCACTAACAAGCAGTGTTGTTGTGTCTACAGCCCAAGGCAAGAGAGACAGGCCAACCCATATGCTGCTGGTAAACATAGATAACTTTAAAGGGTAGCGGTAACAACTTCCTAATACCACACGTCTAAATTCACACAACCCCCAGACCAAACCAAATCAAACCAGCAGACACAGACAGTGTCCAGAGTTCCTGCGCTAGGTGCCAACATATGTCTCCCTAACTGAAAGACTCCCCTATAGCCTCAGTATTTACTGAAATTCAACACCTGCATGCTCTGTTTGGACTTGATTCATTCTTCTTGTCCTTGTTTATACCTCTCGGAAGTTTTTTTCTCCCCTTTCTAACTAAAACACAGCAGGTTAATGGATTTACTGCTCTGCCTTGGCTCGTTGGTGTGTATTGACCCACATGTGAAAGTCCTGGTGATGTTAGCATGGGGAAGGTGAGGCCAAGTGCAGGAGAGCAATGAGGAACACATGGGACTAAATATTGATTGAGCTCTGACATTGATTTAGCTCTGCTTGATTCACAATACCAGGCCACTGTATGCATGCATATAGATCCATACGTGTCCGTCCCAAAAGAGGAGCTCCTCTCTTGCTCATTCCCTCCGTCTATCTTCCTCTCTCACTCCTTGAGAGGGAAGAGAAATCAGGGGAGCCCTCTTTAGCCTCTACTCTTTTGTTTACTGTTGTCCTTTTGTTTCTTTTCATCGTTAATCCTCAAGCTCTGGCCGGGGGATGTCACGTTGTTCTGTTTCTTTCTCTCTCTCTTTCTCGCTCCCCCCTTCCCCTGCTTGTTTCTTTCTTTTCATGTGAGCAAAAGCTTGTCAACGGAGGCCTTGTCACTCTACTGGAATATTCAGTACATAACTCCCCATCTTTGTATTAATTACCCTTCTACCTCCAAGACATCAGATGCTCCTCTCTCTCACTGATGTACGGGACACCCCCACGGTCCCCAACCCTATGTGGGGGCCTCTTCACAGTATTCTGTGCCCGTTATGTCATGGTTAAAGAGAGATTTTACTTGGCATAGCTAACCATGATTGGAAATAGTTAAACTATAATGTAATTTATGATTTAATCAGAGTCATATTTTTACTGGATATTTGAATGAATGAAGGGTAAACAGGTAAATGTAATAAATTTGACAAAAACTCTTTAGCAGATTCTAAAATAAGTTGATTCATTAAATAATTTTGTGAATCTGTCCTTTTAAAAAAACAGTCTCAATTAGACTTTTCAACAATCTGTATGAGAGAGGGGCAAAGACAAATCAGTCTTTTAAGACCAATTAATTGGCTGTATTCTGGTGATGCAGATGAAACTTTAAGAATAATGTTATTATAGAATCACAGAATTGCTTCCCTATACCTTTTATATCTATATAATATCACTATAATAACTATAATATTTTATGTCTGTTGAATATCACATATAATATCACTCTCTGTCTCCATCTCTGATACTATTTCACCCTGATACAAATGCCTATGCATTACATCACCACATAAGTTGGACTTCCTCTTTTGGATTACGGGGGGCTCCCAAAATTTGCAGTGCACCACTTATCTCTCTCTCTCTCTTTCTGTCTCTCTGGCATTCACAATCCCTAAAAGAGAGGGGGTTGAGAGATTTGAGGAAGGAGGGCTCACGGATGGAGCCCGCAGAGGGGGGTGGGGAACTGGCAAGGGTGACAGCGGGTTAAGTTCAAGGGCAGTGGCTGGGAACACAGACACATAAACAAGGCAACTGGTATGCGAGCAATAAAGACATAAAAGTTAGCATGGGGGCACGTCATACAATAAACAGCCACCATTACCTGCTATGTTTATACAGATTAAGAATCCACTGTAAAATCTCTGGATGGCGGATGTAACGCTCAACTTCTTCGAGGACAACCGGCAGGGATGGGGGCCGGAGTGGTTTGGGAGGGGAAGTGGAGGGGGGTTTATGAGGTGCTCTGAGAAATGCTAAAAAAAAAAAAAAAACACAAATCGTTGCTAATGACATTTACAAGCTCAAGAAAGCATTGTTCACAGATGCTTCACGTGCACTTTGCTAAAATGAAGGGATGATAGAGAATGAAAAACAAAGACGTAGAGTTCTTTTAATGGACTGGTACATCTCTTTTCAGTGGAGTAATGGAAGGGTAAGTGGGCCTATTCTCTTTTGTGTGGACCGCCAGACAAATATGTCTATGTCGTTTTTTCCCTGCAACAACATAAAGAGGCCAAGAGGTCAAATAAACAAACACACGAACACATGTTGGCACACAGTTCAATAAATGATCTGCAGCTCAATTACACCAAATACATTGTTTAGCAAACTTTACTTACTCAACTACGGCTGATTCCCTTACACATACATAGATAAATAAATATAAAAAATGAAAGGAAAATTCTGTTTCTCCCATGTGATTTCTCCAATCTCTCTTTTTCATCCTCAACATTCTGTGTATTGATTAAGGGAATCGTGATGGTGGTGATTGTTTGTACGGGGAGGTGCAGAAAATGCCCTGCAGTACATGAAGATTTTAAGATAAAAGTCCCTTCCTACTCCATTGAAAGAAAGAGAGAGAAAGAAATGAGAAGATCTATAACAGTTGAGACATTCTTCAGTAGTGGTAGTTATATTCAATAATGTACATTTCAGCTTAATCGTGACCCAATAATTCACATACCTACAGAACCAGAGTCGTTAACAGTTATCTGTGTCACACACAGTATCTCCCTTCCTCAATACCTTATTAAAAATGTCACGTTATCATGATATCTAGCTTTCTTTTATCCAGTTAACGTTATGCTAAGCTAGCAGGAGTTGCTGTTAGCTTGAGCTGTTAGCAAAGAAGAAATCACAAGGAATACAAAAATACATAGATTTTTACTATTTTTAGCTAAATATAATGTGAAATGCAATTTCAAAGATATACAAAGTTATGTAATGAAACTCTAGATGGCGCAGGCTAATAGGTCCTTAACTCAAACGCTTGCAATCATACCGTTCTCTTTAGGGCACAGCTGATTGGTTCCTGCTGTATCAGTAGCCAATGAGCTTGCTGCTTAACCTTCAAATACTGGTTAGCGTTTACCTTAACAGTGCAGCATGCTTTCAGAAACCCTCTCCCTTCCCCAGCTCCACCTGTATAGATCTGCTACGGGTAATTAATGTACGCTATGTTGTACAGCAGCAGCATGTCTTGCTTGCTCACAGCAGCATGTCATGTATGTATTGGCAGTAGCAAGTCCACTCCTGTTCTGCTAAGTCAATTGTTTCCATGTTTTATCACTCTTTCGCTGTCAGTACTAAATGCTGTCCCAGTGAGAACGCAGCTTCAAGGCCTCGATCACTCAGCATAGAAAGTCATTATAAGGGAAGCATTTTCAACAAAACACTGGTATTGCTTTCATACCAGCATGTTATGGTTTAAAAGAAGGCAGAGCTTTGCCGGGTCAGGTCAGTGGAAGTTAATGAGTGTCCAGTGTATACACTAATAAGGTGTCAGGGTTCATTTTAGCCCACCGCTCCCAGCTGCCCTCTTTGCACATATGGAGCCCCACTATCAAGATCGTTGCCATGCCAGCCAGGGAGATTTGCATATGTGTTATCTATTTAAATAAATTCTCAGGGTTTATAAGCACTATAATGCATCTTGGCTATGCTCAGCTCATTGCTAATTTATAGGCAGTCTACTGTGTCTGGGGCTGATGACACCATCTGAAGCATGTAGTCTAGACGACATTGAACCCACTGTCCGTGGGGTAATTGTTTTATGCAAATGAAAAATCCAAGGGTGACATGTTCCTCGTGCATCCGTGTAATTTGATTGAGGTGTGCTAAGACTGCTGCCAGCCCGGTATGCCTTTACTTTATTATTATTGTTATTATGGTGATTATGATTGTGTGCAGGCTGGCGGGCAGAGGGTTGGGTTCTGCTGCCGGCTGGATGGAGAGAGAGGGATCTCAGAGCCCTGGGGTTGCATCTCCTTGCAGCCTTTGTGTCATAGATAATGCACATAGAAAATATGCTGGCTCTTCATGCTATATTCATGGCTTGATGGATTTTTCCAATATTACATGCTTTTGTTTTTCTTGTCAGTGACAACTGGCAAAACAAATGACAATGGGCATATTGTGTCGTTGTGATTTGATATTTTACTGTCTGTGAGAAAGTTTAACGGAGATCAAAATGCCCACATTCTTGTAGTAGGTAGATGTGTGTTGAAGGGAGCAGAACAACAGTGTCCCATGAAAAAAGAATATATATATATGTGTGTATATATGTATGTATGTATGTATGTGTGTGTGTGTGTGTGTGTATATATATATATATATATATATATATATATATATACTACAAAACTACTGTCAATTTTATATATATATACAAACAAAAATAATAGACTTAATTTTAAGTTTCACGCAAAACTACTGTCAATTATATATATATATATATATATATATATATATATATATATATATATATATATATATATATATAATATATATAACAGTAGTTTTGTGTGAAACTTAAAATTAAGTCTATTATTTTTGTTTGTATATATATATATAAAATTGACAGTATTTTTTTAGTATACTGTTTTTTCCTGTAACAGCACAATAACCAGGCATCATAACATTACTTCAAATTTGACCAATTTTGCATTTATTTATTTATTCGATTATTTATTTGTTTATGTGTTTGTTTGTTTGTTTGTTTGTTTGTTATTTGTTTATTCGTTTATTTATTATTTTTTCACAGCACTAGCTTTTCCAACCATTGTACTGAAACAATGATTTCCTTAAACACTTGTGCAGTTTCAGCTGGCAGAGGAGAGAGTGACAGTGTAGATGTTTTATGGGTGAGGTGACCGCGTTTCTACTGGGAGAGGTGAGGAATGGCTGTGGTTCTCAGTGCCTCCTCCTGACCTTTCACGCTGCCCTGCTCTGCATACGCAGCTAACTAATAATGACCCCTTTAATTATCAGAACCAAGTGCATGCAGCAGCAGACCAGACGATCATAAATCTCAGCCAGAGACAGCACAGGACCAAGGACATGCAGAGTTCTCACCGCTTACACCCCAGCTACACTGCAAGCGAGACAAACTAGAGTGCTCCCATTATAATAAACAATGCTGGCTGTTCACTCGCTTTCAGTGTAGACAACTTTGCTGATTATAATGACAGCATTCTAGTACATGCAGTGTTATAATTCCGCAGATATGCTCTTTTGATCCATAGTCATGACAGCAACACAAAATAGCATCACACATCCAGCTCTCTCTTTCCCTTTGTCTTTCTCTGGTATTCTGTTATTCACATGGGGGAATCACATTGTATTCACGTGACAGCGAGGTTCATCACTACAGAGCATGACCCCGGTGTCTGGGAGAGAAGGCTCTTTGTTTGGACGACAGGCGTTTCAGTGATGCTCTATTGTCAGAGAGACAGGACTTGAAGAAAGGCCATTAATGTGCACCGGGGGCTGCCAGGTTCAGGCTTCTGATTTATACATGCAGAGAGAGGGGTAATTACTGTTTAGGTAGTCATGAGAGTAACGGTCAGTATGAAACTACACTAAACTGTGAGTGAATACTGATTTATGGTGACCAAAAATACCAGTTATAAATAATTTATAATAATAATTATATCCATATATTGTTGGAAATAATAATAATAATAATAATAATTGTTATTATTATTATTACATTTCTGTTGCTATTTTTGTTTGTGTGTGTGTGTGTGTGTGTGTGTGTGTGTATATATATACATTCACCTAAAGGATTATTAGGAACACCATATTAATACTGTGTTTGGCCCCCTTTCGCCTTCAGAACTGCCTTAATTCTACGTGGCATTGATTCAACAAGGTGCTGAAAGCATTCTTTAGAAATGTTGGCCCATATTGATAGGATAACATCTTGCAGTTGATGGATATTTGTGGGATGCACATCCAGGGCACGAAGCTCCCGTTCCACCACATCCCAAAGATGCTCTATTGGGTTGAGATCTGGTGACTGTGGGGGCCATTTTAGTACAGTGAACTAATTGTCATGTTCAAGAAACCAATTTGAAATGATTCGAGCTTTGTGACATGGTGCATTATCCTGCTGGAAGTAGCCATCAGAGGATGGGTACATGGTGGTCATAAAGGGATGGACATGGTCAGAAACAATGCTCAGGTAGGCCGTGGCATTTAAATGATGCCCAATTGGCACTAAGGGGCCTAAAGTGTGCCAAGAAAACATCCCCCACACACCATTACACCACCACCACCAGCCTGCAGAGTGGTAACAAGGCATGATGGATCCATGTTCTCATTCTGTTTACGCCAAATTCTGACTCTACCATCTGAATGTCTCAACAGAAATCGAGACTCATCAGACCAGGCAACATTTTTCCAGTCTTCAACTGTCCAATTTTGGTGAGCTTGTGCAAATTGTAGCCTCTTTTTCCTATTTGTCGTGGAGATGAGTGGTACCCGGTGGGGTCTTCTGCTGTTGTAGCCCATCCGCCTCAAGGTTGTGCGTGTTGTGGCTTCACAAATGCTTTGCTGCATACCTCGTTTGTAACGAGTGGTTATTTCAGTCAAAGTTGCTCTTCTATCAGCTTGAATCAGTCGGCCCATTCTCCTCTGACCTCTAGCATCAACAAGGCATTTTCGCCCACAGGACTGCCGCATACTGGATGTTTTTCCCTTTTCACACCATTCTTTGTAAACCCTAGAAATGGTTGTGCGTGAAAATCCCAGTAACTGAGCAGATTGTGAAAAACTCAGACCGGCCGTCTGGCACCAACAACCATGCCACGCTCAAAATTGCTTAAATCACCTTTCTTTCCTATTCTGACATTCAGTTTGGAGTTCAGGAGATTGTCTTGACCAGGACCACACCCCTAAATGCATTGAAGCAACTGCCATGTGATTGGTTGATTAGAAAATTGCATTAATGAGAAATTGAACTGGTGTTCCTAATAATCCTTTAGGTGAGTGTATATATATATATATATATATATATATATATATATATATATATATATACATACTATAATAATACTAGCAATGACAATTATATATATATATATATATATATATATATATATATATATATATATATATATATATATGTCATTGTTAGTATTATTATTGTTGCTGTAATTGAAGTAATAAGTGTCACACTGAGTGACAGTCAAATTGGTCTGTAATTTAAACATTAACACTTTAATGAATTTCATGTCAGAAGTATATATGTCTTCATTAAGCACTTAAGAATGATCTCCAGTCCATTAGTCTCTAGAGAGTAGTTCAACCTCTAAACACTCAACATGTTAAGACTAGAGATTAGACAGACAGACAGATAGAAGTCAGACAGACAGACAGACAGACAGACAGACAGACAGACAGATATAGATAGATAGATAGATAGATAGATAGATAGATAGATAGATAGATAGATAGATAGATAGATAGATAGATAGATAGATAGATAGATAGATAGATAGATAGATAGATAGATAGATAGATAGATAGATAGATAGATAGATAGATAGATAGATAACGGACGTACGGACCAACCAGAGTGGCATTTCTCATGGTCAAGGTCATGGTCACCACCATCTCCACCCACCTGACACTGAGAGGTCAGTCTGTTCCACCGTGACGGCCACAACTGAAACTGCATACTTGCACACAGATGAAGTAAACATTTCCACACACAGTCTGGTGATATAAACTCAGCTTGTGTATTTGTAAAAGACATTTTGAAAGTTTAGGTTGTCCACTCATTACACAGAGCTAATGAAGCTCTTCCCAAGAAATTTTAATTCATCACTGATATATGTGTCTGATTTATTTGTGGTCTAAACTTGGGAGTGTTCAGTTTAAAAAGACCTCTACTTACCATCTCCACATAAAAGAGTTGGGAAAGAGAAGAAGGACAGAGTGAGGGGTGTGGCCTGTCCGTAAGTGACAGGGATGAATAGCAGGACTGTGGGGTGGGATGTGCTGGCCTCCTGCTGACCCTCCTCTGGCCAGTGTGTGGATTCAATATGACTAGGTAAACACACCGCTGGCCTTGTCAAAGAGCAGGCCCAGCCACTGGTTTATGTCATATACACATCTAACCCTTAGCAGAAACTCCATTGCCAGAGAGAAAGAAAAACATCAGGAGACTATACGTGGAGCATTATTACATTTAAAGGAACTGAGGATATTTGAGTTTGTATGTGCGTATTTACCTAATGGATTTGATTGAGAGCATATGATTTTGGTCTTTTTTTCCTTTTTGTTATATAGTACAATCAGGCCTTACATTAAGGCTGACTTAGCTGTTAAAAGTAACATTTTTCACTATAAAAGCACTGTATATGAATATTTAAGCTTTTAAAGCTGTTCAGTCATGACGTCAATTTGTAGGCCAACTTGGAGAGCTAATCCACCACTGATTCCCTCTGGATTTTGTAATGGGATTTTAGAATTAAAATTTGCAATATGCGAGTGAAATAAGGTCTATGGTGAATATTAAAAAACTGATTTTCCTGTTTTGTATATGTTTTGTGCTCTAAAAAGTAAGTTGTTACATGAGAATAAATACAGATCGGGTCCCCTATGTGATCATGGCCCCTGGAATCGTTCTAACCATTCCAAAACTTTCTCCCGTCCCCCCTGATCCCCCCCTTATCAGCGGCCCTGTTCACATTTGAGAAATGACTGTTTATAATTTATTAACCACATACTTTTTTACTCATAAATCGAGAACCACTATTCAAAACATGCATTAGAACATATAGCTAAAATGCTAATTATTTTCCAAATTTTAGGGCTACAAGCTGAACAGCTGTATTTGATTTCAATGTGTGGACCTCACTGTCCAGGTCAATAAATCAATCCAGGTGTCAACAACCAAATCACATTACAGTAGGAGGAGCCTAATCGTACTAAGCCTTTCCCTTTATCCTTCCCTTAAAATAATACCTCTACCCTACGAGCAGCTCATTATGTTTGGGCAAGAGAAGTGTTCTCTAAATTTAATCCATCCTTCTCTGTTTTTCCTCCCTCGCTCCGTCCATCTCTATTCTTGCATTTCACCTCAACTTTTTTTTTATATCCTTTCTGTCTAGACATCTCAAAGCAGAGGTAAAGGAAGAAGGCCAATTACAGAGGTTACAAGCTGCGCCGCAATTAAGGAAATGTACAGTTCAGCAGAGTTCAGGGATTAAAAAGGCCGTCAAAACTGGAGAGCCCTGTAAAAGTATGACTCATAATTTTTGCACAGTAAAGCCACCGCAAATGGCCGTGTCAGTGATAAGGCAGCTTTTATATGTTGAGTGGGCCGGAGCCCGTGTGAAATAATTTACTCATGCGGCAGAGCAGTAAACAAGATTACATTAAGGTGATTGTTTAACCCTTTCACTCGTCACACGTCCACAAATTACTGAAAGCGGCAGCTTTGAAACAGCATAAACCACTCCAGATTCTCGTGCAATGGCATACATGTGTCATTCCCATCCAGAATCGGGGAGTGTGGATGAACTCCTTGGCAGGGGAGGTGGACCTGAGGTCTGGCGTTAACCACCCTTAAAACCTTGAGACAAGTGAGGGAGGATGCAGGTTGTGATCTTAATTTCATCCACCACTCTAAACTGTTTCGCAGCCTGTAGAAAGGTTGACTCAGCGTTCCGCTCGGGCGTCCCATGACAGTGGCGAGATGGAGAGCTGCAGTAGAAGGCTTTCAGCTCCTAACAGAAAGTAGCTCTGTTAGATCCATTGACCTCTGCTGGACAAGGACTCTCTGTCTACACATCTGGCCCCCCTCTTTCCCCCACCTTGTGCTAGGAGAAAGAGAGCGAGGCGAGCGGGAGGGGAGGGGAGATGGGGGGTGTCCTGGGAGCGGCTGGCGGACAGGATGATGTATTTGGGAGAGTGCAGCAGATGTCCTGTTGGGCTGGAGTGCAGAAGGGCTGTAGCAGCGTGGCCTCATAAAGAGAGGAGACTGGCCCCTGACATCCCAGCCTCTCTCGGATATAGAACAGAGACACACTGCCAAAAAAAGATACACATACTGTCTGCAACTTGATTAAGTTACAGTAGAGGAGAAGAGGGATATGAGAGAGTGTTTATTTTGCCTCAGTTTGCTTCTGCTCTTGCCAGAGCCCTGTCTTCTTCTGCCTCACCGCAAGCTGATCTCTGTTCTATCTATCAGCCCGCTACAACGCCACGGTCAAAGGTCAGACACCTTCATGGGTGGCAGGCTGGCCGAGGAGTGACAGTAAACCTCACTGTATCAAAACCAGATTATGTTGTCCGGTATGATTTCCAGATTTCTAAAAAAAAAAAAAAAAAAAAAAAATTCTGGAAGTTGTTAACATCTTTCTTATGAATGTCTTTTTTCACAGGTGAACGTAAAAAATAAAGTTGATTTATTTTTCCTTCCACATTTAGGGTTGTAAACCTACTTAAAATACTAAGATTAATTAATCAAATGTTATGATGATTCATTAATCAAATTAATGGCATATACTTACATGTCAATTTAAACACGTTACATTATTTTCATTACATTTCATTTTCTCTGTAGAAAGACCTTGATCTTGCAAAAGGTGCTTTATCAATTTAAATTGAATATTCTTTATTTGATTTATTTATGGCAGAAGAGTAAATTATTGGATATACAATATTTAATAACAAATATGATTACAATTAAAAAATACACAGACACACACACACACGTATATTTGATATACTTATTTCATTACTCCAGTCTTCAGTGTCGCATGATCCTTCAGAAATCATTGTAATGTGATGATTTGCTCAAGAAACATTTCCTATTATTGTCAATGTTAAAAAATAAGTACATTTAAAATAAGTAATTTGTGTTACTTATTATTTGCGAGGACACCGTGATATTTTTTCTCCTTTTTTTTCTTCAATTCTCAGATGAATAGAAAGTATAAAAGTTGTGTCTCACTTTTTTCAGCTTCTTGCACCATAAGTGGCTTGTTTTTAGATGCTGTGTCAAAGTTAAAAAGTAGTTGGATAAACTGATTCAATTAATTAAGTTGTTTTGTTTTTTTTATTGCAATTTTTATTAATATTAATTCAACTAAATGACTGCATTACATTGACACACCGCCCCATAATTAAAGATTTAAATCTCTCTCTCTCTCTCTCTCTCTCTCTCTCTCTCTCTCTCTCTCTCTCTCTCTCTCTCTCTCTCTCTCTCTCTCTCTCTCTCTCTCTCTCTCTCTCTCTCTCTCTCTCTCTCTCTCTCTCTCTCTCTCTCTCTCTCTCTCTCTCTCTCTCTCTCTCTCTCTCTCCTGTTTGTGAACCCTCTCAGTGTGCCAAGCAGAGGCGCTGTGACACGCTCCCACAAGGCCTCTCATTAGAAACAGAGCTGTCTGGCAAGCTGGACCATAAACTTTAGAGAGGTCACCCCCCCATCCTGTTCTTCTGCACTGTAAACAAGCAGAAAGGTTAGTACTGTATCCATCTGACACTGTCTTATCTCATTAGAAACAAAGGACATGGCGCTAAGTGCTCTGACAACAGCAGTCATAAAGCAGAGCTCTCCTGAAAACTCCCCCCGAGATAGTCTTTCCCTGTGACTTTGGGTTGGGGGTGTTTACTGCATTAGTTGTTTGTTTGTGTGGGTGTGGGTGTGGGTGTGTGCGCGCGAGTACGTGTGTGTGTGGACTCATGTTTGTGTATCTGGGCACTGGTTTGGTTACAGTTTGTTTAGCTAACTACCTTATGCAATACAGTCCCATAATGCATTATTTTGACTGACAATGACATCATACCTGCTTAGATTTAGCATAAAAAGCGCATTTAACCGATTTACACAACTTTTCAAAAGTTTGTGGTCAGTAAGGTTTTTTTTATATAGATATATATTTTTTATTATTATTAATACTTTTATTTAGCAAGGATGCAATAAAAGGATGCATTTAAATTGGCCAAAACACGTCACGCGTTACAAAAGTATTATATTTCAAATAAATTCTGTTCTTTTGAACTTTATATTCATCAAAGGATTCATCAAAAATTCAACAAAAATAAAATTTGTTCAACAAACACTGTTTTCAACATTGAAATGAACTCTATTTTTCAATCACTGGAAAAAAATTACACTTTATAAATATATTAAAATAGAAAACAGTTATTTTAAATTGTAATAATATTTCACAATATCACTGTTTTTACAGTATTCATGATCAAATAAATGCAGCCTGTGTGAGTATAAGAATGGTACTGTATTTTCTTAAAGCATGTCTATGCTGTATTAACAGTTGATTAATTGATATTGTTGGATATTGTTAACCATTGTTAGTCATTGCTTTATCAAGCTCGCATTCGGTGTGTCTCCATTCTGGTATGTTTTAATGTGTGTAATTTTTGTAACGTTTTGATCCCTCTTTTTGTAATCATGATCTAAAAACTGTTATGTGTTTCAATATGCTGTATGGCCCAATTTGTTTAAATGCAATGGAGCACAAATTTTGAATGTATAAAAGTGCCATACAGTCACATTTCTATGCAAATGTTCCACTGTCTCTAATACAGTCACTGATGTTGTTAACCCCTTTTCCATAGACTTTTTTCCCCTACTGGCGTGTACTGATTCACTTTACTGCACAGAGACATATGCACGTACTGTATACGTGTCACTTCTTTTGTAAAAACTGCTCCTTTAAAGAATGTGGCTTTGCTAAGTTTTTTTTTTTTTTTCTGGTATAGATTCATTAGTTTTTGGCCTCTTGCTGCCTGTCTTCTGGTTTGCTGACTGCTAGTGGAAAAAGCCATTTAGCCCACTGAATGTCAAGGTTAGTGCGCGTTGTCCTTGTCATCAGTCTCGGCGGCAGAAGGTCAGGGATAAGCTTTCCTCAAATGGGCAGCGTCAAACAAAAGGGAGGCTGACTTAACTGGCCCAGAGAAAGAAGACCTTCTCTTTCAGTCGATAAACAATCCACTGGGCAAAAGCTCTCAGCAGCGTTAACCCCTGCACCGCTGGCTTTACAGTGACAGTCCATGTGTGTGTTTGTGTGTGTTGGTATGAAGGCCATGGTAGTTGAAAAGCTCGCCAAGAAGGGTAATGTTTCTCCACGCTGCACTAGAGAGCAGAGTTGATCAATGCACAGTTAATATATTCATCCGCCAAATTAAATAATCATCTTTGTCAGGAGGGGTTCAAATAAATATGTAATCATTTCTTAATTGGAGGGCTGTAAAAATCAAATTCTGTTACAGAAAACAGCAGGGCAGAAAGTCATGAATATATTTCTGTCTATCAGTTCGATCAGGTAGAGAGACACGTGTCTACCACACCTCTATCTAAACAGACATGGAAATGTCATCTCCCGTGTGGTCCTGGCTAGCTCAGATCTCACTCAGCCAAAGGTGGCTCTGCCGGGAGACATAACATATCATCTTAACTGTCTCACAAAAGGCAAAATGGCCAAAACTCATAAAAGGAGCTTTAGGCTGTCAAACAGGGTACATCACATGCTCTGCTGGGCCCTCAAAACATCCAGTCAAAGCTTTCTTCTTGTTAGCATATTATGTTACAGTATGTGCTGCTACAGTGTAGCTCAATTGGCAATGCAAAGGTCATTGTTTTGATTCCTAAGAAGCACATGAAATGATAAAACATATACTTTAAATGCACTGCAAGGCTTTTTTTCTTCAATTGTGACCCGTACTAAAGGTGAGATGAACCATACCCCAAGAACACCTTTTCATGTGGACTCGAGTGCAGTTTGCTGATGCGGAACTGAACTTGGTCCACACCAAAAGCCTTTAAGATGCTTTGAATAAAATCCACATGTAAAAAAATTGAAAACATTTACATACACACAATGCCTCTGACACTCACATTGAACGGTGTTGTTTAATGTAATTTGAAGATAAACTGAAGAAGTTTCCTGGCACATCAAACACTGAAAAGACTTCTGCTGCTGCTTTTATTGTTGAGACTAATTAAAGTGTGAACCCGCCAATAGACATACAAGTTTCCTTACATAAATCTAGCGTTCATTTGTTCGTTCGTTCGTTCGTTCATTCATTCATTCATTCATTTTACCTTAACAAGGAGAAAGAAGGAGCAGATGGTAATGCAGTATACATTTTACTTTAGGTGGACCAAAGACCAAATGGACAGGTAAAAGAAACAATTAATCAGAATGAAAATTATATTGAACTCATCAAAATTTAAATATTACATCTGCAGTAGGCACAGTTCCCCATTAAAAATAAAATAAAAAGGTAATTTCACAACTCATAGAGTGTAGAGGTGCTTTTCTTGTCTTTTTTTCTTTCTTTCTTGAGTTTGAATTTGACAGGCCTTGATCCTTATCTACTTTCTTTTCATGGCAAAAAACAACAAAAAAAAAAACAGCAGGAATACTTCACTAACATCAGGGTGAGTAAATGATGACAGGTTTTTTTGTGTGTGTGTGTGTGTGTGTGAACTACTCCTTTAAATGTTGCACAATTTAGGAACAGCAGTAACATAACGATGAGCAGTTTAATAATGCATCATCAGATTTCTTCGTGTTGTAGTCTCAGCGGTGTGGCTTGTCATTGTGCCCTTGGGAGGTCTTTGAACACACAGGCCGTGATAATCTCTGCTATCTCCGTGGCTTATTCTCCAGATCTCTCTAATGGCGCAACAGTGTCCACAGTGGCTGCAGTCATCTTAAACGGATGAAGGCAATTCCAGCGGCGGTCACGTAGTAGTGTATTCCCAGTGTCACCTTGTCATTTGGATCCTGTTTGTGCAGTACTTCGGGTAAAACCGAGGGACGTGTGTGCGGTTCTCCGTGAAAGATATCCTTTGCCCCCCTCCTCCGTCTCCGTCGCAAAGGTCTAAGCAAACACAACTTCGCCCTCCTTCATTAACCTTCCCCCGATCTCTCTCCATCCATAGAATTTCTCTCTCTCACGCATACACTTTCTTTCATTCTTCCTTCTCTTTAGCCTCTTACAAGGTTAATGTTTGCACAGATGAACTTAATTAAGGTTTTTTTCTTTTTTTCTTTTTTTCAAATGACTTTGGCAGTTTGTGTGTTTTAGATTTTTAAGAGCAAGACAGGATTATTATGCTTGAGGATCAAGCCTAATGTAAAGCAGTGGAGCTGAACTCAGAGCAATGACATTAGTAAGAGTGTCTTCTCATTAGAATAGATCATTATCAGGGATAACAGTTTGATATACCATATTACAACATTGATGTTTCTTTTGCCCTATATCAGTGGTAGGATTTTGTTTTTGTCTCTTATGCTCACAAAGGCTGCATTTATTTGATAAAAATGCAGTAAAATTGGTCATATTAAGATATATAGTTGTTCATTTAAAACAACTGTTTTCTATTCAATATATTTTCAAATGTAATGTATCCCGGTAATGGCAAAGCTGAAATTTCAGCAGCCATTACTCTAGTCTTCAGTGTGACTATTTTATGCAAATTGTAAAGAATTTATTTGGGATAGCCTATTTAGACAATCTCAATTAATTCACTAATTGTGATTCAAGTTGATTGTGCTGTATTATTGTCTAAATAATGCTGTGCTGGATTGCTGGTGTGTCACTCTTTGACCACTGCTGTAATGATACAATTCAGTGCCAATTATGGAGAAAATGCGGAAAAGGTGTCTTTAGTGGTATGCGCACGTCCCATGAGCGGCACAAGGCACCGTCCACTTTATGGTGGATGGCAAACACCCATGCAGACAACCGAGGCAAAGATGACAGGAAAAGATCGAAGCGGATATTATGAAGATCGCCAAATTACACCCAAGCGAAATCACATACAGCCTAAAATACGCTAGGTTGAAGAAGATTCATTCAAGTGAATGCTAAATTTGTCAGTATTTATGGCACATTGATTTTGTATCTGAAGGTGCTGAACAACATTAAAGGCAAGAAAATTAAGAAAAGGAAGGTGGCAGACTGCATCCAAACATACAGTAGATTTAAACATGCTGAACAGATTAACCCAAGATAATTCCTTCACATTCAGCCTTTTTTGTTCTTTAGCCTGATTTGTACCAGTATTCAGGAATACATTTTGTTAATGTAAATGATGGCATCAGTTATTTATGAATTTGATTTCAAGTCATTTGATGTTTACGATATGTTAAAAAAAAATTAGTTTAGACACTATGCGATTTAGATGTCCATTAAAGGGTTAGTTCACCCAAAAATGAAAATTATGTCATTAATGACTCACCCTCATGTCGTTCCAAGCCCGTAAGACCTCCGTCCATCTTCGGAACACAGTTTAAGATATTTTAGATTTAGTCCGAGAGCTTTCTGTTCCTCCTTTGAAAGTCAATGGACGGCATACTGTCCATGTCCAGAAAGGCAATACAGACATCATCAAAGTAGTCCATGTGACATCAGTGGCTCAATCTTAAGTTTATAAAGCGACGAGAATACTTTTTGTGCGCAAAAAGTAAACAAAAATAACGACTTTATTCCACTATTCATTTCCTTCTCTCTGGGCCTCGAGTGAGTTCACGTAGTGTTTTTGCGCAGCGTGTCTGTGTTGTACGTCACACGCATCACACATGACCAGCGTTGGCCAATAGTGAGCCTACGTGTGACGTACAACACAGACTGGCTGCGCAAAAACACTACGTGAACTCACTCGAGGCCCAGAGAGAAGGAAATGAATAGTGGAATAAAGTCGTTATTTTTGTTTACTTTTTGCGCACAAAAAGTATTCTCGTCGCTTTATAAACTTAAGATTGAGCCACTGATGTCACATGGACTACTTTGATGATGTCTGTATTGCCTTTCTGGACATGGACAGTATGCCGTCCATTGACTTTCAATGGAGGAACAGAAAGCTCTCGGACTAAATCTAAAATATCTTAAACTGTGTTCCGAAGATGAACGGAGGTCTTACGGGCTTGGAACGACATGAGGGTGAGTCATTATTGACATAATTTTCATTTTTGGGTGAACTAACCCTTTAACTCTGTGTAGCCATTCAAAAAGAATGATTCGCATTCTCTCCGTGTTTCATAATTTCCTCACAGGGTCTATGACCACACATGACCTCTCTGTGATGCCCGGCTGTTTCTGTGTTGGAGAAATGAACAGATAAATAACCCTGACCTTAATGATGACAAGGTTAGGCTGGGGTTGAATCATGTGAAAGGCCTCAGCACCAGTCACAAGGCAGATCAGAAAGCCACAGCCTCGCCCCGGGGCGACCTCTGCATCTCTGAGCCTCTTTTCAAAATGAGAACATCTCAGTGCTATTTTCTCTTTTCCTGTCATGCCTTTCAGTTGACCTTTGACCTACTTGATAGAGCGCTTTAGGGTGACAGGAAAAGCACTTGTGTAACCGGCCTTCAAACCGGCCCCGTTTATCGCTGTTCCCCGATTGTTTATTTAAAGCCAGCTCTGAATAAGATCACCCTGCTATATTATGTGGATTTTTTAAGCATCTGCAATCCACCCGTGAAAAAATTCCTGCTGGAGTTATGGGATGTGTGTTATGATCATTTCATGCTAAGGTCCCTTGTTGTAAAGAAACTGCGTATGGTGAGTGCCTGAGCCACTGACCGTCTCTAATGGTTTGTTTGTGTTTATTGTTGTGGAAGTGAGAGGAGCCACTGGGTGATACATGCAAGAGGAGGTTAAATGTTCAGCCACTGGAACTGTGCATTAATTAGTGCACCCAGGTGCCACATCACACTGTGACTCACTCTTCCTCTCCCGCACCAACACGTGACTGACCAGAGACTGTATCAGCTCACCTTACTGCCCTTCTCATTGCATCTTCTCCATCCTACTTTTATTCACCAAAGTTCACTGTACTTTTAACCAGCAGTTCCGTTTTGGTTGTCATTTATCTAATTGATGTGAAAGCTGTTTGCCTTTCTCTTCCACCAGACGTTTTGTGTGTTCACACCAAGGAGGTTTATTTTACCTGGAGAAAGCTATTATTACCATTCATCTCACTGGCAGTTGGTTGACTGGGTGGAAGTTAAGTTTGATTTTAAATCTCGACATAAAGTTGAGATGAACATTAAAAGGAAATTTAAAAGTGGAAAAGCATTAACAAAGTACCACAAAAGACTATGTATAACCCCAAAAGATCAATTATTTCTGCAGCAATATTGCAGACGTGTGAAATTTCACTGAAGTAACATACGTATGTTTGTAACATACGTTGCCTTAATCCAAAATGTTCATTAACTGGAACATTGAGTGATAATGTGACGGACAATAAGTATTAACTGCTTTAGAAATATTCCAGTAAACACTGCTAATAGGGATTAGAAGTAAAAAGGGGAACAATTACATTTCAAAGCATCTGTGTAAAAAAAACACAAAAAAAACAAAACTGGGAAGAGACGTTAGGATTTAGTGAGAAAAACTAGATATTCTTAATGCATTCCTTTGAATAATTCATGAGATATATCATAAAATGAATCGGGAGAACAGACCACAAATGTAGTCTGTATTTGTTGTCTTTTACATGCTGTTACAGCAGAATACAAAGAGAGAGAAAAAAAAAGAAAGAACAAGCGGAAAAGAATGCAGCGACTGAAAACAGCTCTTGCCATAGATATTCTTGTTATAACATGTCACATTAAAATACCAAGCGTTACGTTATTCTCCTAAATCTAAAACACAGTATGCGCGTCAGGAAAAAGGTGGATAGTTATATGGAACAAGCATTTGGACAAATGAGATTTCACAGTGGGCGGGGCTATCCAGGGTGACACCAGCACAAGTGAACGTCCAACAAAATGTCACATGTTGGACGATTTTGCCAGCAATACATTACTGTTTAAAAGTCTGGGATCAGTAAGTTTTGTTTTGTTTTAAAGAAACTACACTTTTATTCAGCAACTAAATTGATCAAAAGTGACATTTAAGACATTTATAATGTTACAAAAGTTTTATAATCCAAATAAATGCTGTTCTTTTGAACTTTCGATTCATAAAAAAGCTGAAAAAATGTATCACAGTTTCTAAAAAAACATTAAGCAACATAGCACTGATAATAATAAGAAATGTTTCTTGAACACCAGCAGCAGATTCGAAATTGACATCAAACAAATAAATTACATTTTAAAATATATATGATTTGTAATAACATTTCACAATATGTCTGTTTTTACTGTCTTCACATTAGATTAAAAAAAATGCAGTCTTTGCAGAACATAAGATACTTCTTTCAAAAACATTATAAAATCTTTCCAACCCCACACTTTTAGTGTACAGTCTGCTATAAAATATATTATTTCAGAATATAGAGTAATTATTCATTAATAATTGCAGTATAATATAAAATTATTTAATATATAGAAGATGTTAAAGGGATAGTTCACCCAAAAATGAAAATGCTCTCCTCATTTCACCCTCATGTTGTTCCAAACCTGTATGACATTCTTTCTTCTGCTGAACACAAAAGAAGATATTTTGAAGAAAGTCGGTAACCAAACGACTGATGGACCCCAATGACTTCCATAGTAGGAAAAAAAATTATAATACTATGGAAGTCAATGGGGACCAGCAACTGTTTAATTGAAAAACCTTCTTTAAAATATCTTCTTTTGTGTTCAGCAGAAGAAAGGAAATCATACAGGTTTGGAACAACTTGAGGGTGAGTAAATGATGACAGCATTTTCATTTTTGGGTGAACTATCCCTTTAATTGAGAAATATTCTTTTTAAAACCATGTAGCAGTTACGGCATCTATGTGTGACCTGCCACTCGTCAGGGTCATGGCTGTTCAGAACAAAACTCTCATTTAGAGCTTTTTGATTTGTGTCAGGTCTGGTTAGGACATTGTGTTGGCTAGAGGTGGGAGAGATGTATACAGAGAGGAAATGATTTCTCTTTAAAGCATCTACAGGGGAAGAAAAGACGACAGTAAGGACAAAAGGTGGGAGGAAAGATTTTAGGAATCTGTCTGTTTTTGTCTGCAAAGGATGTGATTGAAGAGAGCAGAATCCTCTCATATCAAAGAGGTGCAGAGACAATTCAGTGTTTTTAACACTCCACATATTCAAACACCCTTAACGGCATCCTCTCGGCTCCTTCTTCCCAACCGCACATGCTCACTTTCCACTACGTTATAAATTCCAGCAGAAAAGGCCACTTATTCTGTCGTAAATCTCTTCTTGCCACTTTCAAATTACAATGATGTATTTGCAAAACGACCATGCCAAGTGTAGAAAAAAGGCAGGAGCGGGAAAGAAAAAAAACTCCCCATCTTTTTTATGAGTCAACATGGCGCATACAGTGGGTGGTTTGTATCTACACTGCATACAATTCTTTTTTTTCTTTTTTTTTTTTTTTCAGACAGGGGGACGGTGTGCACCCACAACAATGGCACTGACAGTTTCCGCACCCTGATCTCATCTGTTCCGGCCTGTGCACTCCACAGAAACTACTTAACTTTCATTAAACCGCGTTTGATATCACCTCAGAGAAGAGACGCAAGCTGCACAAATGCTCATCTGCTCCCCTTAATTCGATTCGATACCTTTTTTTCTTTCTCCCAGACGGTGCCTTTCTCGTAGTCCTTGTCTTGTATTGTCCTTCTCATAGACCTTATTCACAGCAGCGCCATGACAGGTATGAAAGTGAGGCTGTGAGTGATAGACTTGCCGCATTTTCAATGGCCTCCAATGTAAAAAAGCTATATAAAGCTTCTAGATCACTTGTTATAATTTTACACAGCTCATATTGTCGGGAGTTTTTTTGCCTACTGAAATTCCTTGGAAATATATTTTTGCTGTGTTTCGTCATTAGAACAATCCAAAAACACATTAAATAACAGTACAACCCACTGAAGAAATGTATGTCTATCCCTCACAACGCCGTTAAAAATCAAAGATGGCGCTGCTGTGAATAAGGTCTATACCTTCGTTTTACACTCTTTCGCTCAGCTGCTCATCTAAACCCCCTCTTCCCTCTGTCAGGCCTGTTCTGACTGACTAAATGGCAGACCTTTGAAGCTGTGGTTAGATTTCTTCATGGCTTTGTACTTGTTTCATAGTGTTGAAACAGTGATTCATGTACAGCTCACACAGCCTCCATTAATTTCATGTAATGTAGCTTTTATCTCGCTCGCTGGGACAACCATCTCCAGCACTGTCTCACGGGTCAGCATATTGCTCACAGACTATTGCTTTCTCTCTCTGTTACTCTCTTCCTTCTCGTTTTCATTCTTTACTTCTCTCTCTCTTACTCAAGGCTGGCCTGTGGGTTTGTGGGACCTAAGGCCAGACCAATGAAAAAATGACCATAACATCGTATTAGAACCTGAAAAAAATTGTTTTGATAAAAAATACAGGGAAAAAAACACAAACATTTAGAAATATTGGTGAAAATACCTTATTTTCAATAAGGAAAAATACAAGAATATTTGTAATTAATATATAATATATATAGTTTATTATTTTGGTAAAAACCTAATTTTCAGCAGCCTTCAGTGCAGGGCTTAAATAAAAAAAAAAAAAAAAAAAAGGAGTATCATTTATTTATATATATATATATATATATATATATATATATATATATATATATACTGTATATATATATATATACATGCATGTATATATAGTTATCGTTCTTGGTTTGAACAGGCCTTTAGTCTAGCAATACAACCTGTGCGTAACACTTTGTATTTTTTAACGCAAGATTTTTGCCAAATATAGTGACAGTAATGACAGTACTGTCCACATGCCCACATAGTGCCCACATAGCTACAATAACCTTTGTAACCTGTAAGTTGATAAAAACTTAACAGTGTCTATTTACACTAAGTGGTCTTGTTGGCCAAGGCTATTTACACTAACTCCTCCCACCAATGCCTGATTGGGCAACACAAGATTAAAAAAGACACGCTTTATTCAGTGTTTGCAGTGGCGCAGATTGTAAGGAGTATGGTTCGTGAAAGTAGCTTTTGATGTGATCGACCCGAGTTCAAGTCCGCCTTTTACCAAACTCGCTCTTCTCCCTTTTCACATATCAGATCGGAAAGGCATTTATTTTCAATAAAAATCAAGAAAACTGTTGATCAATTTAATGCATCCTTGCTGAATAATTTTTTTTGTTAAAAAAAAACGTACTTATACTTACTTACTGTAGGCTATTTATTTCACTTATACTTAATGTATATATTTCACTTGTATGAAAGACTGGCACTGTTCTGCTTTTCTATCTTTCTGTCTTTCTCAGTTACTTCTGTTTCCCTTCATAGGCGCATTTCTATTATAGAGTTCAACTTCAAACCTCAACTGTAAATGATGGGGAGAGTGGTGGAGGTGTTGGATGTAGCCTCAGGGTGATTCTTTCTTATTTCTTTATTTCCGTCCTTTGCACGGTTCTCCGGTGCAGGGCGACACAGATCCACTGATTGGTGGAGTTTGGATCAGAGCACAGGAAGAAGTCAAGCTAAGCAGTCACGAGCAGAGAGCATCCAGCTCCTCTATCATCCGCCAAACACTTGACCCACAGTAACTCCGCTTTGACAGAGCATCACAGCTTTTCTATGTAAGACAGAGCCTAGTTTCAGGAAAATGTGATTATGAAAGACATCCAGCCGTAGATGTCCTCTCTCTCTTTTCCAGCTTTGTTCAAGAAGTCTGACAGAAGCCCGCTCCTGGTTACGTTTTGCGAACTGTCACTTTCCCGTAAGATAACACCCCTGCACAGAGGCTTGGAAATGCCAAGGTTCAAGTTTACAATTTAAAAGTTTAAATGCAGAACCACGGGTCACCGTGGGCCACAGTAAAGGTCAATGACATGACGACAGCTGTGGATATTGTTCATTCAGCCCCTCGAGTTACACATTCTATCTTTATCTCTCTATTTTCTCTCTGTAATTTTTGCCGTGTCTAAACTAGAAGTCTATTTATGCTGGTCAAAAAACATAATAATTTCATACCACATCAAAACCCTAACCAGGTCTTTGCAATTTCTCAAATGAATAATATGTTATTTGCAGAGAAAGCTATGCATGAGGGTGTTTCTAATTCTCTGTGTTTTTACGAGAAGCTGGGCCATAATTATGGAATAGGCAATTCGGCGTGATAATCCCACTGTGCGATCTTCTGAGTGAGCATAGCAGGAGATACAAAGACACCTGTGTCCCAGCAGGGACTGGACCTCCTTTTCTCTCCTGTCCTCTCTTCCGAAATGACATGAAAACATCTGAATAAACCTGTTTCATACACATATATGATTAACTATCAGCGCCTCCACTCTTCTGAGCCAAAGAGGCCTTAAAAAGCGAAGCATATTGGCTGCGCTCAGTGCCAAGGCGCATCCCTCTCCCCCTTCTCCCCCTTCCGGGCCTCTGACGCGGGCTCACTGGTAGTGCTCTTTCCCTGCAGGGGGCCCCGGAGCCGGGCTTGTCCTGACACCGCAAACATATGTAAGGACACCTGAGCTACGGCCTCCAGCCTCCCGCCACCAAGGGTTAATTTTCCACCCAGCAGTGCGGCAGCCAGACTTGGCCAAGTTTCCTGTCGCCCACAGTGCACCACAAGCTGTGTTTGGGAGCCAGCAAACAACATTAATCCTGCCCCTATGACGGATCGCATATGCAAAATGTCCGCCACCCTACGCGTTCACACAGCTAGGCAGGTACGGGGACAGGAAGAAAAGACGACGTACTTGGACAGAGAGCAAGAGAGATTACGGGATCGGAGGAGGAGGAGGGAGACTTGTGACTGTACTTCATCACGTCACTGGAAGTTTCAATCTTCCTTTTGTCTTTAACATTTCAGGTGCCGATGTGTGCGATGCCAGGAAAGGTCAGGAGATGATTTACTGAACATTTATGGAGGCTTTATCTTCACTCCTTGTCACCAATTGGGGCGATGCTTCATAGAGGGTCGCCAAACAGACGTGGAAAAAGAAAGAGCATGACAACGCCACAACCGCAATGACACAGTAAGAAAACAAGAATGCACTCTTTCATTAGCAAAGCACCGCTGAGAATAAACACACTCCTTTTTTTTTCTCCTCATCCCATTCCCTCTATCTCTAAAAGGGGGAGTAGAGTTCTGGTATAGGCGTTTCTCAACAGGGTTTCCTCTTTTGTGTGTCCATTATGAAACCTCAGCATGAGAGCCATGTCCATGCGTCCGTGACTGTTCTACAGAATTGAACAATGTCATCTAAAGTGCAACAAAGTGACACTTTTCTTAACTTTCTTCTTCTGTCGTGTCTTGTATGGTAAGCAGCAGTGGTGTGTGATGGAAACGAGGGAAAATTCCCTCTATAAGGTTTAGAGAATTTTTGGGTATGTTCACATGACAATGATGTCAACGGAGAAGTTTTTCCTTCGCTTTTTTCGCACACAGATGACAACGTTATCAAAACAATCCCCGTTCACAAGAATCCACAAAAAGGACTAAAAACGCTGTATAATGCATGCCAGGCCAGTAGTTGGCGATGTCATTTTGTAAAGAAACATTACGCGCCTAAAGACTGAACACATAATATGCATGCGCGTGGAGTCTCCGTTTTCACAAATTCCCGTTTTTGTTGTTTACATGGAGACAAAACTTGCACTTTGAACCCCGATTTCAAAAGCTTGTGTTTTCAGGCTGCTAAAATGCTGTTGTCGTGTAAATGAATGGCCAAAAGTTTTTCGTTTTTTATTTGAAAACTGTGAAAAGTCATTTAAATAAGTTTATTCAACACTTCTATAATGATTAATTCAATGATCTATCTCTCTATAGTTTTACATGCATTCAATATGTTTGTTTTATATATAATTTATATATTTAGTAGTCAATAGTACTAGAAGTAATGCAGTAAAACGCTTTTTCCTTGTAGCAATTTCTTTGTTAGTAAAAAGTTACATCTTTAATTTCACCAAGCTGCAGTGTAATTTTGTGTTTTGTCATTTCAAGTTTATTTTGATTCAGACATGACTAAAATTATTTAATTGTTAGAGTGATGTTCACTTTGTAATTAGTCTGTCCATTTCCACCAGTCTGACCCATTCAGTTCGATTTTAGCAACAGCATTATCATATTGACAGAGAAATTGGCCAGTCATAGTGCAATGGAGGCACTACCTCCAGTGATTGGGACTTTTGTTTGTATATCGCCTTTCCCCCTCGCTTATTTTTTATTTTTTACGCCTTCTCATTGAGAACACAATGAGTTCAAAAGAAGTAAAAGAGATGCAACCACTGGTGTTATTGATGAACAGTGTCACATCAGAAAATTCTTCAGTATCCCATGATGATTTGATTTCATATTTCAATGTATTTTTTATTTTTTTTTCTCCTTTGCATCCTCAGAGAAAACCTTGCTGGTGAGCAGATAAGAGTCTATAGTACTTTAGGAGTGAAGGACGCTGGACCGACAGGTTTCTCTCCTCAGGACTTTGTGCCTTTTTCTCAGTGTCTCAATTGTCCAACTCAGCATGATTCATCATCTCGGCTTAGCCGAACACCGCCCAGACCCAGCACGCCTTCTCCACGTTCTTCTTCCTTGTCTTTTCCAGGAAAACACAGTCAGAACACTTTGCTTTTAATTTGGCCAGCATTATTCTTGTTGGATGATGTCCTTGTGTTGTTCAAAACTTCCTCGTTACAGCTGTGATGCAAACCTTGACTGAGTTAAAGTTGTTTTCATCTATAGTGTAAATAATTTTCTGTTTGCTAAGTCTTATTCATCAGGTAACTCTTAATTATTATTTATTTAAAACTTGTTTTTTTGTCTTCCTGTTGTATTGACATCACAAGGTCTTGCTAAAGACAGCCTGTCATTGTGGTGTAATTATTTATTTATTTTTTATTTTTTTTATACAGTTTAAAGATTGCATATTTTAATTTAAGGGGAATCAGAGAACCTTGGAAGATCGGGTAGAATAATTCTGTTTAAGTACTGTGCCTCTTTCGCGCAATCAATATAAGCCAGAGGCATGTAAAATATTATTACATGTACTTTGCATTTATTTGATTGTTATTATGCACACTATGTAGGTTGCTAGGTCTAAGGTCATCAGAATTACAAAGTGAGTTTCCTTTTGTTTGTGTGATGTTTCGCAGCATGGTCAAAAGGCAAAGTTCATAACATTTAGACTCATGGTCCCAAAAGCTCTCCAGAATTTCCACAGGCCCATCCCAGAAGAGCCTGAAAAAGTATAACTACTGAAAACAGCATTATTTCAGAAACAACCAAGGGTGACAAGAGGTTTTCATTGCAGATTAAAAATCAATGATCTTTTCAGCTTGTGCCGGCTAGGGTTAGCGCTGCAGAGAAAGAAACGGCTTTCACAACAACCATTTGATTAACCTGGATGATTTTATGTGCTGATAGCGTCCACGGTGAGCAAATCATTATTAGATCTCATTTTCTGCACGGAGAAAACCAGTGAAGCTTAGCTCCACGCCGTGCCCTGTGCATTGAATTTCTGTCTTTGACTTAAATAGGAATAAAGATGAGAGGAGAAACGGTGTGAAAACTCAGCGTAGATGTGGCGAGCCGGAGAGTACAGGCTCTCTATATGTGTGGTGCCATAGGAGGGCAGTGCCCGCTGCGCCCTCTGTGTCCGTGTTTGTGTGTACGCCGTAGAGACAAAGGCATAAACCTCCTGCAGCAGAGGTGCTGTGAGTAATGGGTCCAGAATACGCAATACCAACACACTCATCACTCCTCATCCTCCATAGCCAAGGTCACGGAAAACCTCTACAGTAGCTCTACGTCTCACTCCTTCTCCGTCTTGCGCTCTCGCTCTCTCTGTCAGGGTGGCCACGTCGCCCTCTCACCCCGCCAAGAGCGGGCGGGCGGGCGGGCGGGCGAGCGAGTGAATGTGTCTCAGGGTTGCTGCTGCGAGCGCTTGATCTGAGAAGCAGAATGGATGGGAGTGTATTGTCAGACTGTCATTCAGCTGGTCTGCAGCAGCAGTGAGCCTTCACAAAATATTAAACTGCTTTCACCACATAAAAGCCGTCCTCTTATACTGCTGACATATGGTTTGAAAAGCCGCCTCTGGTTTGTTTTGGAGAGGTGGAAATTGAACACAACGGCTATTTGAAGTGGGTCGAGGCGCTCTTTCTGAAGCTGAATATACCAGTGACAGTATAGAGAGAAGAAAGCCTTGCTATTACAACCTGTGAGTTTTTGAAATGTAACAATATAGGCGCGAGGGGAAGGGGATCGAGCTGAGACTTGTATGTGTGTCAAGTGGTGTAAAACCTCAAACATTGGCCTCCAGCTTTCACCAAAAGAGCAAAACTTGGGCCCCCATTCACACGTGGTATTACAATCACCTTTTGAGATCCAATCACAAGTGGCTAGGCGAGATCTGGTAGTTACCTCTGATTTTATCACAGTATGTATATGTCTCACTATGTGTTTTACTTCATGTTGATAAAGCCCATATATATATATATAAAGACACAAAATTGATCATTTAAATTAAATTATACTATAACATATGTGACCCTGGATCACAAAACCAGTCATAAGTCACACGGGTATATTTGTGGCAATAGCCAACAATACATTGTATGGGTCAAAATTATCGATTTTTCTTTCAGGCCAAAAATCATTAGGGTATTAAGTAAAGATCATGGTCCATGAAGATATTTTGTACATTTCCTACCGTAAATATATAAAACATTTATTTTTCTGAGTGAATGCAGCAAAAGCGTGAACATAAATGGACAACTTTAAAGGCGATTTTCTCAATGTTTCGATTTTTTTGCACACTCAGATTCCACATTTTCAATAGTTGAATCTCAGCCAAATATTGTCCTATCCTAACAAACCTTATATCAATGGAAAGCTTATTTATTCAGTTTTCAAATAATGTATAAATCTCAATTTCAAAAAATGTTGTAGTCCAGGGTCACATATTATTATTATTATTATTATGATCATTAAGTCAACTTTGAGCATGCTTAAAATGAATTTGTATCCCTGCATGATGATGTCAGGCTTTTTGCATTTATTTATTCCATTTAAAACATTTTTCTGATGGTTAATTAGTTTTAGTCAAACATGTCCATTTATTTAGAACAGTGGACGATTGACAGGTGAGTATCAGAACAGATCAGTGTTGACACTATACATACATTTTCATCTGGACTCAGTGCTATTTTAGTGTGATTTACTATTAATATTTTGAAATAGTTTTTGTTTTTATATTTTTCATATTTTTCATTTATGTTTTCATTTGAGTTTATATTTTATCCATTTTATGTGCTTTTGTGATTTAAAAAAATATATATTTTTAAAAATATAACTACTTAGCTTTAATTTATTTTTATTTCAGTTTTAATAATTTTAGTACTTTACTAGTACTCTAGTACTTATTTTATTTCAGTAAGCTGCCAAGGCATCTTTTCTAATTTATATGTTTTTCATCTAATATTTATATTTGATTTCAGCTTAATTTCAATAAAGTAAACCATATTTAATAGTTTTTGTTTTAGTTAACAATAACAGCAGAGCTCCGAATGTGATTTGCAAGATCGAATCACAAAACATTTTGCACCCCGTTTACACTTATATTAAGCACTCGCCCCTTGTGATTGGATAATGTGAAGCGTCTCGGGTGTAAATGAGGCCATGGAGGTGTTCTTGCAAACTTCTGCCAGTGTCTCTCTAGTTCTCCTCACCTTCTCTGTGCTCATTTTTACACTTACATGAAATCTATCCCACACCCTCCCAAGCAGTGCTGGCTCAGAGAGAGATAACAGTGGATTTAGTCCCGGCTGGGCCAATGATTTCCACATTGAAACTGCTATTCATATCAGAGAAGCTGCCTGAACATCAGGCAAGAGAAAAGGTGTGAAATAGCGCGACCAATCTGGAGAGTTCTGGGCAGACAGACAGTGTAAGACTGTCCAGGTGTCTTATAATATGAGGATTAGAGCTTTGCCAAGGATTGAGCAGCACAGGCCTGATATGAAAAGAGAGAGAGAGACTTACCGAGGACTTCAGAGACATCAGAGGAACTGCCTGTGCTGGCAGAGTGCCACAACCAAGACCATCATTTTCAACCCCCAAATTAGAGAGGTGACCATCTGACAATAAAACAGCCTGTGGAGAGGAGGAAAAAAAGAGTCAGACTTCCATTATAAATATTAATCAAATGGAAGCCTTTCAGAGATGCCATTTCTCTGCAGGAAAAGACGTAGTACTTGCCTGTCAGGGCAGCAATGGAGGTCAGCATGGCCTTTCCCTTGAGTCAAACTTGATTTAGCCCTTTTTCCCAGTATTCAGTATAGAATATTAAAACAATATGATATTAAAATAAAATAAAAAATAGAGCAAGATAAAACAACTGAGAATGTGTACTTTTCTAATGTTGAGAAGGAAAAATGCTAATGTTACATCCTCCTCTGTTCTATTGTTCTTCTGCAGGTCTTTAACCAGTCCAACTCTTGGCAGGTACAGAACACTAAAGGACCATTTTATTTCTAAATGAGTCTGAATGGCGCTCCACAAAGAGTGGAAATGCTGCTGCCCTTTCATTTTAAATGGTACGTTGGCATTTAACATTACACATGTCAGCAGAACTTCACTCCATTTATGGCTTCTTAATGTATGTGTATTTGTTCACAGCCACTTATGATATTAGCTGTTGTCATGGGCAGGGGAAAGGGACATTTAACATGTAGATAATGAAAAATAAAAATCTCTTGTGATCATAAATGAATTTATAAACTACATTCAAAAACTCCCACCTTTGAAAAAGCCTCCTTCGCTTCCCCGTTGCACAAAATTCTTGACTTTCACTCACAGAAAGAAGAAATTAATTGAGAATACATGGTAACAAAATTGTTCTTTTCTTTCTTTCTTTCTTTCTTTCTTTCTTTCTTTCTTTCTTTCTTTCTTTCTTTCTTTCTTTCTTTCTTTCTTTCTTTCTTTCTTTCTTTCTTTCTTTCTTTCTTTCTTTCTTTGTGTGTGTCCGTGTGACTAATATCACCATCTCTCTCTGACTGTTTCTCTCTCTGTTTGGTAAGATTTTAACTATTTTGTTGGAGAAATAATGTTTATAAATAAAAAATATAATTTAAAAATATCATATATAAAGGTGTATAATAATTTACATTATGTCATTTTAAAATCTACAGTAATTGTATGACCATTCTGTACGGATCTATACTGTATATATGTACAGTGTTGGGGGTAACGTATTACAAGTAACTCAAGTTACGTAATTAGATTTTTTTTTTAAGTAACTAGTAAAGTAACACATTATTTTAAAATTTACAGCAAAATAAATCATTACTTTCTCAAATAATTAGGCTAAAGCAAGTTACTTTGTTTTCACCTTTATTCCCCTTTATAAATCTGGAGTATAGTGCAGAGGCGTTGTGTGTGAACCATAGACTGTAAAAAATATGGACAAAGCGTCTGTGACGTCACCCATAGACTTTCTGAAGAACGGTTTTGAAGCCGTTTATGGGGGGTATGGGCGGCGCCATCTTGGAAAATCTTGGGAAATCCTAACCCCGCCCACCTTCTGGCCAATCTATATATGGGTAAAGGACGCAGCGCGCGTCACTCAGTTCGCTCTGCTACTCCGGTTATCTCTGAATATTTCAAGCAACGAAATATGTTATAAAACACCACACTAACTGTTTTCGTTTTCATTTAAAGAAATCTTAAACATTATAGCCACACAATTGTGGTTCAGGCAACGCGTATTGATTATATTCACTGCATATAACGTTTGCCTATGGATAACAAAACGAAATATAAAACACAAACCTGCCTCTTTTTGTTTTAAATATAATATAAAAATATTAAACATTTTAATATGGTCCAGGCAATATGTGCATTTGTACTAAACAACAGATGTTGCAGTAAACAACATTACAGATCATCTTCATTGAAAAATTTAAAACTCAAAACTCAACCCAGTCTCTTTTTGTTAAATTTCAGTTTTATCAATATTAGCTATTATAAAAGTATAAGTAAAAGGTACAAGAAGATAAAGCAAACAATTCAGTCAAACATACAAAGTCAGCACTCTAGTCTAACCATACAACGGTAAAGTTAAATAGCTTATAAAGTTATGAAACTTCCCCTCAGCCAAAAATGAATGGCCAGGGAACAAATTATAGATTCACGAGACCAAAAATCGCCCGTTAGATATACACAAGATGAATTATATCTCATATTTAACCACTACAGAGACGCCAGAGTCAGCGGCAAACGTCAGAACAACTAGCCGAGGAAAGCACATGAGCGCCGAGCGCCCGGTCATCGCTGGATCTCACAACCTGGATAAAACTTTCATAAATCTTTATAAATAAACCACAGATTTGAGCTTTAAACAACTACATTCTCGCCTGAAAAACTCTTAAAACTACATTTCATGATTCAAAAACAGTAGTATTATATTTCAACTGTGTTAAAAAATGGCGCTTTTTATGTTGTCATTCTCCTTGGCGCTGCCTTATCAGCTGTCACGAAGCTGTCAATCAAAGTTAACCACGCCCTTATTTGTCATATATTTTATATCTAAATACGATCTAAACTAATGAGTTAGAAAAAAATTCACCCCCTCACAGTTGTCAGGCACTCGGAACCTATCGAAAAATACAATAAAAGTCCATGGGACCAACCTGTAAAAACATAAATTTATGCTGTGAAAACAGACATTTTAACATGGGGTCTATGGACATTTGCTCCCTTTTGGGACCTTCCCATCTAGCGGATTTTCGATGTATTGCAGTTTTTCGCACTTCCGGGTAGGCTTCATTTTTCAGATTAGAATGTTGCCGCTTGGTGTGAACATGATTGTTATTGTAGTTCTAGACTAAATGTGAGCATGCATTTACTCATCACACTTGCACAAAAAAAGATTCAGTATTCCTCAGAATGAATAAAATCAGTGAAATGCAAAATCAGAATACTACGCAAACCTCCAATAATTAATTATGTTAAATAAAATATTTGTATGCATTTAATCTCACTTTATTGATCAATGTACTTGCTGCTGAGTGCTGACCTTCGATGATTCAGTTAAACCATAAGCAAAAAGGACTTTAGATGTTTTTTTTCTATTGGTGAAGTAAGTGTTGAACTTTCCTCTGCGTCCTATGTTTCTGCGCTCCAGTATGGCAGCACACCTGAAAGGTTTGTTTGAACTGCACCCTCTACTGTAATCGCTTGAATTTGCATTTCCTTCTGCCTTATTAATACAATTTTGGTGTGAAAGGGCCTTTACGTTTGCCCAAAAATATAACTTTTGTGTTATATAAAAACAAGAAGTAAGGTAATGTATTACTTTTCTTTAAATGTAACTAACGCAATTAGTTACATTTTAAAAGAGTAACACAATATTGTAATGAATTACATTTCAAAGTAACTTTGTATGTATGTGCGTATGTATGTACGTAATGTATTTATGTATGTATTTGTGTAGATGGATGGATGGATGGATTTTTAATTAAAGTTACTTTTACTGTATATCTGTCTCTCTTTTGTTTCTTTTCTTTTTTTTTTTCCTTTTTGCAGTATACATGCCTACATCTGACAATTCTCCCCTCCTTCAAACTCTCTCTCCCATTTTCCTTTTTTTTCTGTCCTCCCATTATGAATAATGAACTTGTCCTCCTATGATCAAGTCTATTGGGGATTTCCGCTGCGTGTGTCAGGGCCTGTCTAATGGATTGCTGTATGCTAATTTGGCTAGAGGATGATGGGCAGTTCTCTGCTGGGGTCACCGGTGAAATAAAAGAGCCCTTTGTGCGAGTCTGAGCCATGTGCCTCTGACAGACCGGCACAGACCTTGAGAGTCTTCCTTTATACTTGTGCACAGCTACTGGAGAACGAAGAACAATGGGAAACACCAGGCTATGTCACTATTGATTTAGGGAGGGATGTGTGTCTTGGTGTCCTAGACCTCCGTAAACTCCTTCAAAGTGTGTATGTAGGTAACCGGCAACACACTCTTGGATGGTTTCGGATAAGCTGCTTCCATCCTCTGCGACCCAGCATCAGTCTCACTGGCCCATTTCCAACCCTCAGTCCATCAGCCATTAGGCCAATAATGAAGTAACCTCACATGGTTATTGACTGGCTTGTCAGTAGCCCTGCCTGAGTCCTTAATAGGAGTCATTGGTCTTAAGTTAAAAAAGGGCTGAAGGAGGTAGAGCAGGCCATGCACAGCATCTCAAGTGCCCTGCAGAGGTGAGCAGCTGCCAGCCCATGCAAATTATCTGGCAGAGACGAGCTGCTGTCTGGACGAATGAAAAATTCTGCCATTCAGCCGTGGGATCAGTACAAACAGAACTCATTTAGTGTGGTGGGCCTTTGCATAAGAATATGTACAACAAAGGTTAAAGAGTTAAAAAGTTAAAGATGTTTTTACAGCAAGTATTGTTTCTCTACTATCATCTTAAAAAATGATGTTTAGTTGAAACTAATATCTTTTCGGGATTCTTTTTGAAATACTTTTTTTTTATTTTATTTTTTTTTAAGAGCATTATAATTGTCTTTAATAGTATTTTGATCATTTTAATGGATCCTTGATAAATAAAATGTATTTATTTAAAATAATAATTAAAAAATCTTCAGGGGTGCAAACAGCGCGCTTTTCGGCGCCTCCCGCTTTTTTCACGTCAGTTTGGGTGACTTGTGTGAATCGTGCAGATCAGAAGAGTTTTTTTTAAGGAGGGGGAGGGGGGGGGGTTGAGAGAGTCTGATTATAATTTAACCAACAGTAAGTCTGGATTGCGTCCACCAACAAGTAAATAAGCGAATCAGAACACTGCGGGCCAAACCAGCAGTATGTGCGCAAGCGTGAACCGCTAGTGTTTCTGTCTCACTCTGGATCTGCCACTGCATCACATTTCTCTTTGCGTGGCGTGGAGTGTCCGTTTTTATGTCGGCTCTCATGTTAACTGGTTAGAGTTTGTGTTAGAGCACAATGCCTGCGTGACACACACACTTCTCAAGTGCCGAAACCGCGTGCTAGAAATAGAACCGCAACCGACGCCTATTTTTCACGCGACACGCAAGAGTGTTGGAAGTTTTCAGACAAAATAGAAGGCGCAAATACATATTAATAAATTACATTTTGATGCTTGAAAGTCTCTCGGTTTTGACAAATGCACATATAATTGTAATTTAAAAAAATAGGCCTAATTATCGATTTTCAAATATTGCCCCTGTCAAAAGGCCTACAGAACGAAATATTCTGTAGCCTATTTTGCCGTCAATACTGCCGACGTTGTCTTTGCTGTATCAGGCTATATATATTATGTTTAACATCCAAATGTAGATGGTCTATCGGCGCACAGAGCCACGCAGTCGCAGACAGCACGTGAAGTCCGTGAACACCGAATTCCCTTTTCTTTCTTATCTATTTGTGTTTGAACAGACATGTGCACGAAAAAATAAGCCAATGTCCGTCTCAACGAGTTTCCCCGTAAACGCAGTCAAAATAAAACGGATGCGTATTACCGGTATTAGATACGTGCATTCGTCTTAAAGGGACAGCACCCAATATACCTGCAGCTGTTTGTGTCACCAAAGTTAATCAAACAACAAAAGAGAAAGAGAAAAATCACGTTTTGTCAAAAGATAAACTGTATTAATACTTAATACAGTTAATTTACCTGAAAAACATAAAGCACTGCTTTATTTCTCGTGTATTTGTGTTTTATTGTATTTATATTTGTATTTTGTTTATTAGTTTCTATGCAGATGCACTAGGCCTACCCTACACAATTACCCCAATCATCCTAGAATTATTAATTCTTTACACAAAGAGCTATTCAAATCATCAGGTGAAATTGTTTTCAGGAAGTAGCAGTAAAGCAAGAAGAAGAACTGCAAGATAGTTTTTCTAAATTTCATTTGACTCTATGTGCCTATAGGGGTGGGTTGGGGATGGTGGCAATGTAGTATCTGGATATTTGCCGCGGGACGGGGGCTTCGATTACCTCTCTCTTTTTTGACCATACATGTGTTTGCACCCCTGTAATCTTACTGACCCTAAACTTTTGAATGGAAGTATGCTCCACCAAAGAAAGAAACATAAATGGGTATACAGTAGAACGACACACGGTGAGTAAATCATAGAATCTTCTTCTTTTTGCATTATTTTAAGCATATCTCTCTCTCTCTCTCTCTCTCTCTCTCTCTTTCTAATTTCAGGCTGTCGGGTTCATCATGCACATAAAACTCATCACAAATGAATATAAGCGGTTGGAGAAGAGACAGGAGATGTGAACTGTCCCTCTGAAGTTTACTAAAAATGTCTGATGGTTTCTCCCAGACAGTTAGAAGAGCTGTGTCTGAACGGAATCCAAATCTCTGGTATGTGGTGCAGTAATGACAGAGAAATGTTGTCCTAATTATTGTAATTTCCTTTGATTTAGAAAGTTGGTGTAGTTTTAATTGAGCGTACAAATTTAGCTGTTCGACAGCTGAGTTCATGAATGTGACTCTTTCTTTCTTTCTTTCTTTCTTTAACATGTTATACTTTTTTACGATGTCTGCTAGCTTACTCTAAAAACTGCTATATATTTTTTTTTTCTTATTCAATGAAAATGTATCCTTCAGTGATTATGCATGAAGATAAATTTCAACCCAAACTCAGCCCAGCATTTTGTTCTCTTGGGTATCATTTGGATTGTGGCTTTAAAACATTCCCATTGCTCCTGAGGAATAGGAATGCATCAGTAAAATGAGATAGTTAGCATGTATTTCTTATTACGGATGATTTGTATGGCCATCTGTCTGTTATGACTGAACCTTTAGCATATCACAATACCATCAAAACCTCGTTTTCTGACCATACTCATGTAAACACGTGAAATTGAATTGAGTTGGTTCCAATCAGAATGTCAGATGAATGAGATGCCCATGTTTTGATGCCCTGCAAAGGGGACAAACAGTTACCATAGCTGTATTTATTATATCAGACATTCCGTATGAATGTACACGTTTATTGATAGGTTCCAGTTCTCATGGCTCTTTTGGTACTGATGAATGGCAGTGGGTGTGGTGTGATGGCTCGTGTGTTGTCATAATTCGTGATGAGTCGAGCATTCTGGCTTGCTTTATGGCACTTGTGGGCTCGAATTGAAAGGAATAAGAGGGTGTTTTAAGGCAGAGTGGATTTCAGTCTTATCCTGACTAATAGACTTGTGTAATATTACTCAACATTCATTCAGCTCTAACTGAAACATTGTGCAATAACATGCCTAGAAGCAAGATTTAATAATTGCATTTGGGTTTTGTGATTTAAATGTTGTTTATGAAAGTCTATTGTTCTTGCAGCTGCCTAGATGTGATTTGAAAACACACGACAGCCTCAATAAACTGATTGATCTGTTGTATTTTAATCTTTTTTTTTTTTTTTTTTACCCTTAACCATTAGCTAGAATTAGTGTAAGATGATACAAAAATAGGATATTGAGATTTGGAAATACGATCCAAAAGGAAAAGGTTTCACTTTGTTTCTATGTTTAGTTTTGTGTTTGAGACTTAGGCTGCATTCACTTTATATGAGTTAAAGGCCCACTGAAGTGCTTTTGAATGCGCAGCTTTGCATGATGCGTTGATGTAATTTCCACTGAAACAGTAAGCTAAGGCCAGACATGCACAGCACCATGGAAGCGAATCCGAGCGCTGATGATACATTGGATTCAATAGTAGCGGTGTGAATAAATTCTAGCCATTTCATTCTTAACCAATGTACAGTTGGAAAACAGAATGAAACTTGAACGTTTGAGCAACTGAACACACACCTCCAACCCATATTGTTCCGTGGCGTGGCGTGTCAACGGTCGCTTTGGCCAGGTGGTACTTATAGTATTATAGTGGGTGGGACGCTTTCGATTCTAGAGAGCATTTGATTGGACAGAAGATGTGATGAGAAGCTGAAGTCCGTTAGCCTGACTACGTCAGACTTCTTACTTCCGCTCAATTTCATTTCGCTTCTGTACTCAGTCTGAGACAGCGTAATAGCTTTCCGTTTTCCTCCGGCCTGAAAACAGCCGGCCAATCAACGAACAGAGGGCGGGCTGAGAGCCGTGACGTAGACGCTGATTGTACCGTGGATGCGTAGATTTACTTCACATAATCTGCAAAAGTCGTTCACAGCCATGTTCACTCCGGTATTTCGTGCAATGGTTTTGTTTTCGCATCATACATGTGTTTACAGTGGAAGTTAGATGCGGCTAAGCATGCGCATAACACACGCCATAACCAAACGTTATGTGATTGGCTTACGGGTAACCAATGATTTTAAACTTAAGACAAGCACCCCCTCTTTCCCCTTTTTCCTCTAATATGGCATAGATCAGATATGACCTACAACCGCGTAAGCAGTAATTTGATTGCAGGAATGTGTAAACAGATTGGCTATTCCCATCAATGCCAGGCGTACGTCATTGAAAAAGCGACGATGGCGAATGACGTCAACTCAGGTGGACACAAACCATGATCACATGACTGTTTTCAATGGTGCAATGGAGGCTCAACACAAAGGCTCAACACAGTGTTTAGCTGACTTTTAAAGATGATGCGGAAAGCAAAAGCTTGCATCCATTGCATATTGTGCCATTTTTACTTCCTTTTCGGCCTAAGCTTTTCCGGGTCAGTAAGTCTACCTTGGGTTGTTTCGCCATACTGTATAGTATAGTACTGTATAGTAAATGCAGAAATCGGATATAGTCAACAAATCGGAATTGGGCATCAAGACCTGCAGTGTAAATGCGGCCTTAGAGAGTGTAACTGAAGTTCTGGGCTCTTCTGACAAAGCTGTCTGTGTGAGTGCTGGTGAAGGAAAAGCTTACTGTGGAAAGAACAAATGGCTTTCATTTTCTAAAGTTTCTCATTTTTGGCCAAGGGTGTCCAATCCTGCTCCTGAAGGGCCTGCAAAGTTTATTTCCAACCCCAATTAAACACACCTGAACACACTAATCAAGGTCTTCCTAAGCATTCTAGAAACTTCCAGGCAGGTGTTGAGGCAAGTTGGAGCTAAACTCTACAGGAAAGTTGCCCTCCAGGACAGAGTTTGGACACCCCTGTTCTAGGCTCTACTTGTTATGGTCTCCTTCAAATTTCCTTATAAATGTTTGACGTGGTCTATAGGTTAACATGTGAGCTGTGGCACTTATGCTGATCCAGTTCATCCATCTATCCTAACTAAAATATAAATTATTCTATCAAGTTGACTCTATTATTTTTCTCCCCACTATTAGAATACTTTTAAATGTGTTGAAGTAGCCTGAAGAGAAACATAAAACTATGGCTGTCAATATAATAATTGTGATTTCTGAAAGCATAACGAAACACGTAATACTTATACTAATATTAAACATTAAATTGGCTCTAGACATAAAGTTCGCTATACACATGAATAGTCATTCTTAGAGTCCATTTCCTTAGCTTATCACTGCGCTACAGTGGAGCTGTGCTGAGGACAGGCAGTGTGGAGGCCTGAGGGCTGTGTGTATCTACGGCAGCTCATTCACCATCAGTCGCCTGAATGAGAAATGTGCATTTCTCCCAGCACTGACAACAAACCACGACTGCATGTCCCCAACAAAATAAAGCTCCCTCACTCAGTCAAGAAAAAGACAGTGGGGTTTAGTTTTCTCTCTTTGTGTGTGTGTGTGTGTGTGTGTGTGTGTGTGTGTGTGTGTGTGTGTGTGTGTGTGTGTGTGTGTGCGCATGTGTGAGTTTAAGAAGCTCCCTCTCCTTATTTTCGCCTTCCCAAGGTTACGGTCATCTTTTTATACGGGATTATAAAAGGTTTCAGCCCGATGGAGGTGTTCAGTGTTATTTTGTAATTAGAATGTAATCCTCCTCTCCTTGCACACACTCATTGGTAGACGCTCCCTGCATGCAATTGGAATAATGTGAATGAAAATTGTGAATAATAGCTGTGTGTCTCAAAGTAGCTTCTTTACAGGAAGAGGAACTGTAGAAAAACACATAAAATCCCTGTCTCACTGGTACTTTTAAAGATAGATTTGTCGAACAAAGGTTTAGTTTGATTACAAACTCAGCGTTTGTTTTCATACAGCCTGCCTTGCTAATGAAAAAGCTTCCGATTGCAACAACAGTCTGGCATACCACAGTTTTTATTGGACTAGTTCTAGATTCAGATTTAAAAAACTACAGATATCAAGAGAAAACAAATAAAAAAGGAAACATAGTAAGAAGTCTCTTGAAAAAAAAGGCAAAATAAATAAATAAAATGTGAGAAAAGTTGGAGACAGAAGGAACACGAGAAGGTAAAAAAAGGGAAAGGTTAGTTGGGTGGCCTTTATAGATCTTTATGTCTGTTGAGGGGATCAGCAGGCAGCGGCTGATGAACTTCACTTTCTATTAGTGGCCATGGTGGGGATGTTCTCTCCCTACCGATCAATAGGCTGAAGGACAAGAGTGTCAGAAAAATGAGAGACCCTTCTCTTTCTTGGCAGGGCGGTCTCAGAGCGGACGGCGAGGCACTGAGTGCCAGAGACCCTTAGTCCCTCTGGAGTGGCTTTGAGTGAGGGAGCCATTTTGGGCGGGGGCGAAGAGGAACTCTCATCATCCGTTGTCCTTCGGTTAACAGTTTGAAAAGGATAACTCCACCAGCCGAAGGACTCCACAAAACCTATTCTGAATGGTTGGAGGTTGTTTTGTTTCATCTATGATTGTACTATACAACAGTGAAGTAGCAAATTAACAGGAACTTGTAGAAACTCTTTCTATTCTGTCTCATTCTTTGAATATTTCAATACAAGTTCAGTTCAGTCGACAGCATTTGTAACATAATCTCAACTGTGAGTGTGATATTGATTTTATAGTTCATATGACAGAAGTTGAAATGTAGTAACTAACATTTTAGAGACGATATTTCTCCAAAGGAAGCAAAATGAATCGTTTCACATCTCCGAGCAACACACTGTAGCATTGTTTTGAACAAATCGATTGAATTGGATTGAGTGAAAGATTCAAGGACTAACTGACAGTCCCTGAATGAATCAGTTGAGTGGATGAGTCAATGTCACTTTTGTAACTCTGCCAGTTAAATTCAAGGACTGAAACTACATGTTATTAATATAATAATACTAATAATGTAAAGTATATGTTGCTATATATATGCATTAATTAATCACTGTCATTTAAACCATTTTTACTGTTGTACCTGGACCTGAAAGATTCCTTTAAACATGTCTTCTCCTGATTAACTCCTGTCAATTATAAGATTACAAGAGCTCTCATTTACACGTGTCTGCTGTTCCTGGAGAGTGAATCACTCCATCTGAGACAGTGCTGTGATACAGTAGCTTCTGTGCGTTTAGGGCTGAGGGTTAGTGTCCGACCACCCCCACCAACCCCGGTCACGTCTATTCAGCCTCTCCAAATCACACAGACAAATTAAGCACTTCCCTATCCTGAAAAACCTCCCCTTCCTTTACAAATGCTGAATATGAAATTAGCTTGCAACTATTGAAAGGCAGCAGAGGATCATTTTGTGCTGAAAGGAAAGTAAAAGGTTTGCCTCGTGTTTCTCAAATGCGACTGATTTCCTCCGTGAAAGGAAACGAGAAAGGAACAAGAATGTAAAAGAGGGGAAAGTGTTGTACCTTTTGTCCTGTCTGATTCTCTCTGGCTGTTTTTTTTTTTCTGTTTCTCTCTCTCTCTCTCTCTCTCTCTCTCTCTCTCTCTCTCTCTCTCTCTCTCTCTCTCTCTCTCTCTCTCTCTCTCTCTCTCTCTCTCTCTCTCTCTCTCTCTCTCTCTCTCTCTCTCTCTCTCTCTCTCTCTCTCTCTCTCTCTCTCTCTCTCTCTCTCTCTCTCTCTCTCTCTCTCTCTCTCTCTCTCTCTCTCTTTCCTTCCAGAGGCTGTGGTAGAGTAGGTTTAGATGTGACCAAAAACTTCAGACTCTAATATGTTGGTTTACATTAAAAATCAACAACATTAATTTCCATAATGCATTCTAATGGATTAGAGGGCTGTTTGTCTGGCTAGGTCGGCGTTCTGGTTTTAGTCAACACAGCAACCCACCTGACAAGAGCTATTATGTTTATACCTGTTACAAGCCATGGAAATAAAATGCACATAATTAGCTATATCAGCCATGATCTCATTTATTCGCCGGCGTCCCTGTTTGCTCACCTTCGACCTCTCGTTTCATATTATAAACCATCAATGGGGCAAAAGATACATTATCATTTGTGATATCAGGTGACAGCACACTCTCTGTGCGTGTTTGTGAACATGAGGTGGGGGATGTAAAATGTGCTGTAACAGACACCAATTAAACGTGTATTTGATGGGGGCATTAGTTCATTCTGGTAAACTATCTGAAGCATTTAGAAGCAGATATAGGAAGGCTTTGTTAGCATGCCATTTGTTCTCTCTTAATAAGAAGGACCTAATTGAAAGGCTTTTTATTTGACAATGCTCTATCATAAACATCTGTTGATCGTTGCTTGTATTTTGTGTTCATTATATGTGAATTAACTATGCATACATGTTCTTTACTTACAGTAAAGGGACAAAAATTCTGTAATAGTTTGAATCCAATACAATGACTCTTTCATTCTTTCATGTTTTTAATACAATGAAAGTAAATCCAGACTGTCAAGCTCAAAAATGACAAAAACTACAATATACTTCAGTTTAGGGTCAGTAAGATTTTGATTTTTTTTAAAGAAATTAATACTTTAATTCAGCAAGGACACATTATATCGATCAAACGTGACAGACTTTTATAAATGCCGTTCTTTTGTATTCATCAAAGAATGTTTTCCACAAAAAATATTAAGCAGCACAACAGTTTTCTTGAGCACCAAATCATCATGTTAGAATGATTTCTGAAGGATCGTGCAACACTGAAGACTGCAGTAATTATGCTGAAAATTCAGATTTGACATCACAGGAATTTAGAAATATATTAAAATAGGAAACAGTTATTTTAAATTGTAATAATATTTCACAATATTACTGTTTCAACCATTTTCGATCAAATAAATGCATCCTTATAGTGAGCACACGAGACATCATTACAAACTTTTACTAACCCCGAACTTTTTTTTACGGTTTTATACTAAGTCTCCTGAAGTCACATGATAGCTTTGTGTGGTAACAAAGTGAACATTCTATAAAATTTTGCTTAAAAATAGGCTAACATAAGATGCAGATTTTTTTTACAATGCAAACATCGATGACATTGTGACGTAACATGACCAGTTGCCATTGTGCGTTATGTGACCATTCACAATGCATAAAGTTTAAATATGTGGAAGAACAGGAAAGAGAAATTGAATAATGACTGACATTTTAGTGCTGTCCTTCACACAAATCTATCTTACAGCTTCAGATGACTTGGAATAGTGCACCATCATATGGACCACTTTTATGTGGCATTTAAGGTGCTTTTTTTAATCATTTTGGAGCTTATCGGCCAGGTTCCAGATTTACTTTAATGAGTGAATGATAGTAGAATTTACATTTTTTGTGTGAACTATCCCTTTAAGGTCACTGATGCACTGAAAATAAGCTGCATTACTGAATGTGATTAAATCCAAAACAATATACAGCCATTATAGTGGGTGCTTCATTAGTTTTTGTTCATTTAGCATTTCTCATACTTGAAGAAACCAGTGTGCCAAGAACGTGCTCGTGCTCCTTTGAACTCAGCAAAAATCTTCTCCTCAAGCATTTAAATTTAACCTACAGAACAAACTTCTGTTCCTCTCGCGGTCTGAGCTAAACTGATTTTTGTTTTAATTAATGCTCTAGATGACCACAGCTGCTCCTGGAGCCTTCCATTAGAGGTCTTCTAAATGGGCCCATAGAGAAAATACAGAGATCCGCATCCACATGCAGTGGCCAAAGGCCTGCGAGCATGCCTTCACATATAAGTAAAGTTAAAAGAAGGCATGTTCATATGCACATAGCACTCCCACACACACAGTAATTGCTGTACAGGGCAGGTTCATGGCTTGTAAGTCCTCAAATATGGTTTTGACCAGTGCATTCCTCAACATCCGTAACGCACATGGTGCTTTCTAATAAACTCCAGCTCGGGCAGCGCTCCAGAATGGGGGTTAGGAGAAAGGAACACTGACGGTGGTAAGTGGTTTCAGCAGAGACAGCCTGGCCCTTCATCCCTAGCCAGTAGAGAGCTGGGTGTTAGTCGGCTTTGGCTGCAGTCTGCACTTTGGGTTTCAGCCACATTTTCAATGTGTGTGCGCGTTTGTTTTTTATATCCTTGCTGCCCATTTCCTCCGAAACCTAACCTGGGGTTTAGGGTTCCTTTCTAGCCGGATGTTTGTACCCCCGGCAAGAGCTTGCGCTGCCTCCTTTTTTTTTTTTTTTTTTTTTAAGCGGTTGCTTTCATCTCTCTTTCTCTCTCTCACACACGCAACACAGACCTGCTGTGGCTTCCCTATGGTCATTCCGGGCCTGTTTAGCGGAATGGCCCAGAACGTCCCACTCTTATAAGAATACCTGTCTGCGCTGCACGCTGCCTTTGTTTTGTTTTTTACCTTTACTGTTTGTACGTCGCCTCCGGCTACATGTCAAATACAGAGTAAATTTCTTGTGTTCCAACAGAAGGTATAAGGCTGCAGAAAAGTCACATACTGAATGCATTAAATTGATCAAAAGTGACAGTAAAGATGTAAAAGGTTTCAAAAGGTTTCTATTTCAAATACACTGAAAAAAAGTTATGACAACATGAATTTACATTACATAACTGTAACTGTAAGTTACACAATATTGAACTAATTTGTAATTTAAGTTGAAATGACTTAGACGTCCAAGTTGATTGTATTTAAAACTTAAGGCAACAACTTTTTGATCTTTTGAACTTTCTATTCAAGGAATTCTGAAAAAAAAAAATGTATCAGTGCTACTATTTTTAACATTGATTTTAAAATGATTTATTTGATTTAATTATTATTATTTTTATTATTATTATTATAAATATTTAAATATAGAGCATCAAATCAGCATTTTAGATTTATTTCTGAAAGATTCTGTGGCACTGAAGACCATCAAAGGAATAAATTACATTTTAGAATATTAAAATACAAAACAGTTATTTTACCTTGTAATGATATTTCACAATGTTACTGTTTTTACAGTATTTTTTTATCAAATAAATATCTTAGTGAATATAACAGACTTCTTTCAAAAAATAAATCGTACCAACTCCAAACATTTGAATGATAGTGTACTTACCTCACTCTTCAAATTACCTGAAAGCTCTTCGTTTTATCAAATCAAGTTTTGTTAGTTATTTTGCTTATAAATGTTAGCATTTGTGCTGGTCAGTGTAAGTTTGAGAGTATGCATATGTGCTATATGTCTGTAAATAGTATGAGTAAAAGAATGAGTTGTGTTAATACCCCCTAAATATACAATTTTAGAGGGCAAATTGACTATCTTGATGGTAAAGTACATTTTTGTTGACTCTAGACCAGTGATAGACAAGCTTATGTTCAATGTTTATGCTGTGTGTGTGTGTGTGTATATATATATATATATATATATATATATATATATATATATATATATATAGACTTCAAATACCACTTTTTGCAATGGCTATTTAGTCATCTGCCACAAAAATCAAAAACAAAAGTATTTTCTTAGCGAATATTGATATTTGTGATTAATTATGATTAATGTGTCAAGTAATTAACCATTTGGCAGCACTAAAAAGTAAACATCTTTCACATATATATAGACATTGATAAACATGATTAATTTAAAATACTAATTTAAGTAGCTCTTTCATCTGACAGAGTAACCCTTGACGCCCCCTCCCTGTCTCTTCACCCAGCTCTCCAAACTTCTCCTCTCTTCTCTGCAAGACCTCATTTCCTTCATCCCTCCCTCCATTCCTCCATTCTCTGTCCAGTCTTTACAGAGACAGACAGCCATTCTCCTTCATTGTCTTTTAACAAAGAATAGGGACTATAGATTGGTTCCCCTTTTAATATGGCTGCTTTTTATGCCCAATTCATCCAAATTAAATTGGTCACAACCCACCTGGTGTTGCCCTGTCTTCAATGTGTCTCATGGATCATTCAAAGCCTCTCCAGCCAAACTTCACAACCTCTGCTGACCTTGTGTCTTGCTAGTCTGTGGCTATTGTGGTTTGCCCGATAAAAGATGGCATCCCCAATAGAGGTGGCGTACACAGAGGGGGGCAGAGGAGCCTGAGTCCCTGCCCCTTTCATTCCACACTCTAAAAGTGCCCTTCTGCTCATAAAAATATATATTTTTTAAAAATCATAAAATGAAAAGAAAAAAAAGATAATATGCTTAATGTCAAACTCTCAAAATGAATGAATGAATGAATTATTTTAGGTTTATTTGTTAAAAGAAAATTCACTGTTTATGCAAGCATTTTGTGCATCATGAGTCAATAATATTGTGGTGTGTAATTTTTTATCTTGTACTGTATTATTTTTATATAATGTTTTTATCCTGTAAAATGTGTTGAATCTATATTTAACTGCGCTATATAATAATTATAATTTATTATATATTAGGTTGTTATGCGTTATATATTGGATTTATTATTATTATTTGCTTTTATAATTGAACAGTGTGATTTATTTTTATTTATTTTTTTCATGTTGTTCACTTTTCATGTTGTAAAGCTATGTATTGCGGTTATAAATATTATGATGAAAGACATATTTTATTATGACATACTTTATAGTAATCCAAAAACATTTTACTTGTATGAATAATGTATTATAAAGGTATTCATAATATACGTTATAATGCATTATTTCTTTTTATAAATTATAAGTAAAAATGCATCATAAAATTCACAGATTCATCTTGTTACATCTGAAATTGGATGTTTGTTGTGTTTTAATGCATAAAGGTGTATTACATTTGTATTTTTACTGTGGTTACTGGTTCCAATCATTCATAAGGCTACATTGCATTATAATGTGCATTAAAATTACTTTTATACATAAAGGCTTTAAGTAAAGCATTAACGAAAATGGTTTTATACCATTTTATCCATTTATAAAAAAAAACAAAAAAAAAAACGGAACAGATATTTTAAGATGGTTGTGTAAATACTAGTGCTATTTTTTTTAAGGGCCCTCGGTCCTGTCTGCCCCTGTGGAGTTCTGTGCACACCACTGCCCTAAACTTTCTAAAGGGTCACCTTTAGACCATTAGCGGAGCATTGTTTCCCCCGGCCCAGCCTGTGCCCCCTGCATCAGCCCCCAGCCAAACCCGCACAAATGGGAGCTTTTAATTATCATCCTCTCTTTCTCTCTCTCTCTCTCTCTCTCTCTCTCTCTCTCCCACCTCCCGCTCTTCCAGAGAATGCCTCTTGTCTTTTTGGTCATAGTCATGCCATGTCCTAATGCACTTGGATCCTCACAGACAGCCATAATGCGGCTCTCACCGCTGTTTATTAGCCAGATCCATTTGCCACAAGTAACCCCCCCACACCCCCCACCACTGCCACTACGCCTGCTTTCGCTCTCCCTCCACCTCTTCTTTGTGCTGCCATATGAATGCACTTTGATGGTTGATAATTATGCCTGTCCTTTTGACACGAGGATCCACGGCCTGCCCTTGTTAAGCCAGTAATTAGCCTGTCCTCCTTATTTATTGAGAAAGTACAAATTATCCCTTCTAGTGGGCACTGGCCATTCCCCGCTCTCTCGCTCTCTCTTATTCTCACTGTTTCTCCCTTGCTCTCCGTTCTCCTTGTATCCCTCAGCACTTTTGATAGGCTGAAAGCAGCTGCACTAAGGCAAGATAAAGCTGCACCATCAGGATGATGGAGAGTGTGGATGGAGAGGCGCTGTGCCGAGCACAAAGGCCGTGGAGGAGCGGGTGACAGTGGCGTGAGGACAGCTGAAGAATGCCGCAATGAATGGCTCTCATTTGTGAATATACAGATCTGGGTGGAGGAGGGCGAGGACCTGCGGGGGGGAAATCCACAGGTCATTTAAATAAAGTTTGGGGAATATACAGTAGAAGCTAACGACAAACATAGTGATGTTTAAGTAAGTGTGCGGACATGGGCGACGGAAACAATGCTTGGGCCTTGTTTTTCTGTTTATCTCAAAGGGGGCGATCAAACTGTGGCCCACATTGCCTGGTTTATTAAAATAATGATCTGCTCTTAGGGTCTCGGGTTTGGCCTTTCCAGGGCTGCTCCGTGCGGGAGCTGCATTATCTTGGAACATGTTGCATGGAGGCTTAATTTCAATTGCATGCCATGTTGTAACCTTGTTTAAGACGGTATGAAAAAGGCTGTGATCAATATGTAGCTTGTTGTCACAGTCTCTTTACCATATAAAACTATTCAAAGCTTGTATACACCCTTTCCCTGTTCGGTTTCTTCCCCCTCTTTTCTGTTTTTCAGCCTTTCTATTTTTTTTTTTTTTTCAAGAGGTCTGGAATATTAAGCTGTGACCCCCCGTTGTCCCTTTCCCCTCCTCGGCTCTCTCCCTGTCCTCTTTAGCTTGGACAAAACCCATTTGCTCCAGTACAGCAAGAGGAATGGTATTCAGGTGGTCCCCTCCCTCTCCTCATGCCCCATAAGAGCCTCCCAATCAATAGAGATGTAAATAAGTTCAGACAGTTGCCAGACCTTTGTCTACGTCTTAGGTTTGAGAGGCATCACAAGGATCTTTTTTGGTCGGGCTGAGATTTTTAATCTGTTTAGTTTCAGTGTTCGGGGAGAAACAACACAATCTTTTGGACTAAATAGGCTGGATTACCAGTCACACTTGTGCAGTCTTGAAGTTTGATCTCTTTTTTGAGTGAGGTGACAACAGACTTAGTTTCACAAGTGTATTCACTGTGCGTTTCCTACTCATGCATACGGACTGTGAGTTCAGGTCAGGTGGTTTTATACTGATTATCTGTTCGTTGGATTTGTTTTGTTTAGGTTTGAGAAGAATAAGTGATCTGATTTTAAAGTATGTATATATCCAGATGCGTCTGTGTGGATAGTTTGTCTCTGTAACTGGTGGTTCACAAAGCCAAGTGTAACTGATACGCAGTCACGCAGATGTAGAGTTCGCAACACCAGTTAGAAGAACTAAAACTTCTGCGTTGTGTAGATTTTGAGCTGAGTTGGTCAATCAAACACGGGGCAGCAGGCATTCGTTCATCTGGATATTTTATTCTCGCTCCTCTCCCATGCAGTTACAGTGCATAAGGGAAGAGGGGGAGCCAAAACGGGAAATTGAGTTGACCCATGACATCATGACAATTTAAAGGGATACTCCACTTTTTTTTGGAAATAGGCTCATTTTACAACTCCCCCAGAGTTAAACAGTTGAGTTTTACCGTTTTTGAATCCATTCAGCCGATCTCCGGTTCTGGCGGTACCACTTTTAGCATAGCTTAGCATACATCATTGAAGTGGACAAGACCATTAGCATTTCTCTCAAAAAAATGACCAAAGAGTTTCGATACTTTTCCTATTTAAAACTTGACTCTTCTGTAGTTACATCGTGCACTAAGACCGACGGAAAATGTAAAGTTGCGATTTTCTAGGCTGATATGGCTAGGAACTATACTCTCATTCCTGCGTAATAATCAAGAAACTTTACTGCCGTACCATGAGTGCAGCAGGCGTAATGATATGACGCAGCGCCTGAAAATAGGCTACCTTCCGTCAGCATAACCAACGTGACAACCTGCTTGCACAGGGAGCGTTGGAAGTTACCGAGCTGGGGACTATTTTTTTTTTTATTTCAGTTTTAGTTTACTTCAACTTATTTTATTTTAGTTAGTTGCCTATGTAACATTTCTAAATTTCATTTAAGTTAAAATTTTTCATCTAATATTTTGTTTTATTTCAAATTAAATTTGAGATTTAGTTAACAAAAAAAAAAGAATCGGGATGTCAGTAAAATTATTCAAATTGATTAATCGCGTATATTATATTACTCCAAATTAAGATGATTCAAAGACACAATTACTTTAATAAATGGGAATTGAATATACAGTACATTACAAAAAGGTTCATGTATTGTTTGTTTTCTTTCTATATCATTGGAAATCACTGGCTTACTGTCCAATTTCAAGTCTGAGGTTAATTTAGGGGCTGTCTAACCATATTCTTTCCAGTATAAATGTCTGTCTTCCATCATCCTTCCTCATAGTTCACACCTGAAAATACCATGAAGACACCAGATTTTTTCCAATTAACATCTCATTCCCATAGGAGTCTGAATATACGCAAACCCGTGCATATTAGCATGCTAACGTACCAAATCCATATTTAGGAGAGTATAGGTCAAATTCACCCAAAAAAAAAATACAATTCTTTAATCATTTATTCACCCTCATGTAGTTCCAAACCTGTGTGACCACGTTCGCTGTATGGACATTTTCCATAATATCTTCATTTATGTTCCACAGAAGAAAGTAAGTCATACAGGTTTGGAATGACATGAAGGTGAGTAATTGATGACATAAATTATTTTTTTGAGGTGAAGATCTGCAATATCACAATCAACCACAATGACATAATTCCTCAGAAAATACCTACAACAAAGCAATGCCCTTTAATTGCAGTTGAATACTTCTGAAGTAACTAAAGTAGCGTGTAATTAAATGTGTTATTCTAACTATTCTAAATTTGGTTACAAATTAGTCAGTACGATAATTAAAAATTTGCAATAAGCTCATGGTTTCTAATTGTTTTCTAATTTGAATGGACATTCTGTTTTGTGCGATGTTCTGAAATGGTTGGATGCGCCTGTTAGTTGATTTCAGCATTTTTAACATGCTTTTAAAACAGGCTGTGTGGTCAAAGCCATTAAAACATAATGAGATAAAAACTAGCTTCAGAAAGAATGCTTCATATTTAATGATACACTCGGTCCGCTGGTCCCTTCACCCAAAGCCATATATGATAATTCTGATCTGTGCATCCTAACATTACAGAGACGAGGCTGTTTACACTTTCATTTAAATTTTCCTTTCTTCTCGTTGTCTGTGTTTGGAACAAGGCCCTTTCTCTACACACATTCAGTTTAACTCACCAGGGATTAGCTCAGAGTCCAAAACAGGAAGTCAGACATAACAAACACCCTTAGCAAATGAACATATCGACAGGCCCGTAAACAAACACAAAGATGTGTGTGTGTGTTTGTGCAGTCCAGTGGCTGTCAGTCTCCACTTTTGTAGCTTTTGACTGTCTGTGCGATGTGATTTAAGAACCCAAATAACATGTTTGGTGATGGTCTGGAAGCATTAAAAGCATCGGTCAGCTCCTCGCATATCTGTGTGTGCTTAATTACAAGCGCTCAGCTTGTAAATTAAAACTTCATATTCAAGCAAAGCTGTGGCGCCTGGGGGCAGATCTCCTGCCCTTTTATTTCTGGATCCCAGACCCAAACCCTGCTGCGTTTTTGGACAGGGTCTGTGGACGTCTGTGGCCCAACCCGCCCCGCTGCCACTCAGGCCTGTTACTCTAGGCCACCGTGCTTGGAGCTATGGAAATGTCTTGCTGTGAATGAATGTGTGTGTGTAACAATGTATCTCCAAACAAGCAGGAGAAAGAAGAATGGAAGTCGAGAGCAAGGAACAGTGCTTGGTAGCCACCAGAAATGTAATTAATGAGCAAGTTTCTCATGATTAACTTTTATTAAACTGTACGCCTGAGCTCGGAGACATCAGGTAATGAGTGAAGGCTGCAGAACAGGATGGAAAATACACACCGTCACACTGTATCTTCACATCTTTGGACTTACACTGCCATACGGCCTAATTAAAGCCAGCTCCAGTAAAACTGCATTTTTATTTTTATTTTTTTATAGCAGTGCTTCTCAACTTTGTGAATTGCAACCCCAAAACAGGTTGCAGGTCTGCTGTGATAGGGTTACGCTCAGCAGGGAAAGACTATGTTAAATCAAAATAATAAAATGCAACTAACCGGATAATTCCAAGTTGACATAGTAAAAAGCCTCTCGACTTATATAGAAAATGCTTTGCATGTCTTTTGTTATTGATGTTAAAGGCTATGCAACCAATCCAATTATATATATTGATAGGGTTATTTCAAATTCATCCGCACCATTGCATCTTTCAGAATTTAATTGAAAATTACTCTTAAATTCCAATTCAACAGTCACACTCATTAACTGAAAGAGCGCAAATTCGTCAGTTCTGAATCTGTGCATGTAATAAATACAATGCATTGTATACAGTACTTGCAATACAATATCATGTCTAATCTGGTGAAAATGTATGAAAGAATATTATTTGAATTGCATGAAATCTTAAGACTTTAAATCTTTTTTTTTCTTTTTTTTTCTTGTATTTCTATTACAAACATGGTTAGGTTTAGGTTAAACCAATAATACAAATTAAATCAGTTCAATGTTTTATTCTAAAGGCATTTTTGTTTACTTCTTTATACATAAGAAATAACTTTGGTAATGCATTTGGGCTGATATAGGAGAAATGAATGTTTAAACTCTTTGATTGAATCCACATGAAACTTTAGAATTTGTTGGGAGTATGATGTGAGGTTCTGTACAGTCTCTCTGTTCTCGTTTGAGCCCACGGCTCGACGAGAGGACGTGAAGGTGCACTTGTCCAGGAAAAAATGGAAAACGATGGCTTTAGTAAAATGGGTGGTGGAAATCAGATTTCAAAATTGAGGCTTATGAAATAATAAATAAAAATCCCTGCAGCAAATGCTTGCTGGTGCCTGCAGCTGACTAGCTTAAGCGCATGGCATGAGGTGGGCATTGTCTTTATAAGATGGCACCTCATAAAATGGCATTAGCTGCCATTGCTAGGGCTTGAAGCTTCATCCTGCTGGGTTTAGGCCCAGCGTGTTCGCCAGCACACATTATTAGAGTGACATCTGCTTTACAAGTCCTGCACCCAGGAGCATACCTAAACAACTCATTTCAGCTCCATTCTCTCCGCAGACCCTCCCCGCCGCCCCTTCGCAAGCCTCCCGAGCAGAGGGTGTGTAACTCATTTTGTTCTGTCGTCCTCTCTCTCTCTCTCTCTCTCTCTCTCAATTTTAATCTGCATATGGTGTCATTTCTCTTTCTTTCCTTCCTTTCCTGCCTTCTTTCTCTGTTTGCAGCCCTCTGGCCAGTGAGTGTTGCACAACAGAGGCTTCACTTTATCAATCAGCTGTGGCACAAACACTTAGTGCATTACAGCGACCATCCTTTATTTCAAAGCTCTTCACGGAGGAGGCATGCAAATTGCTACTGCATCAGCCGCCTTGACAAAAGAGCAAATTACCCAATGCGCACAACAATTTCTGAAGGCCTGAAGAGGACGTTGACTCTGGCCTTTTTGATTTAATGTGAGCAGTTTATGTTATCAGTGAGCTGTAATGATTGAAAATCGTAAGTTAGGGTTTACCCATCTAAATTTTGACGTGTTTTGGCTGTCCATTTGTGTTTTTGAATACTTTCACATACTGTGAATTATAGATGTTAAAATGTTGCGTGAAGGTTCTTGCTGTGGTATTGGGTCATCTAAACTGAACAGTGTTTTTCTGTGACATTCATGCTAGTCAGACTGATGGACTAGATCTCTGAAATCCCATGCGATAAGGCTGGAATGAAACAAGCATTACAAACATCACAAACTCTGTAAGACAAGTTTCCTCTGATCTGTTTTATCAATCACACACACAAACACACACACGCACACACACTGAGGCAGTGATAGCTCAGCCAGAAGCTCCTTTAAATCCGCTGTCAGCAGGTATCCGTCCAATTCAATGAAAGCAGCATCATGTGCTGTTTCACAGACTGCCAGCCTTGACCATCAATAAGAAGCAGTTCTTGGCACTGTGTGATAGTGGTTTTCAACTCATTTCTCTATCTATCTATCTATCTATCTATCTATCTATCTATCTATCTATCTATCTATCTATCTATCTATCTAACAGTAGAGCGTTGGCACTCGCCAAGGTCATGGGTTCGATTCCCAAGGAAAACAAGAACTGATAAGACTGTAAATGTGTACCTTGAAATGCAATGTAAGTCACTTTGAATAAACACGTCTGCCAAATGCATAAATGTAAATGCAATACAGGCAAAAATGATAAGAAGTAAAAACAATAGCCTTGTAATATCATATATAGACAGAAATCTGACAATAGTGAGTGATGTATTTTGACACAGCAGATGAGGTCTGCAGGAAAGGAAGAGAGCAAGAGAGAGACGATTCGGTTCATTCAAGTTTAGTTAGTATTCCACAGGGAATAGGATTGTTTCCCTGAGTAGCATTCCTTCAATGTCCTGTGGCCGTTGTTCCTTGTTAGGCTGTGGCCCTTCCAATGGAGAAAAGAGATAGATAGAGGGAAATAAATAAATAAAGAAGAGAGAGCGAGTAGGATGAGAAGGGGAGAGAGAGAGGGCCGCTACGCCAACACCTTGACGTAGATGTACAGCTGCTCACATTGCGCCTGTCTCACCTTTAGCCTCGTCTGTCTGCTGCCGCTTTTCATTTTCCGCATTCATACATCAATGAGCTTCGCATGCTGACACCTCATTTTGCAGGCTACTTTGGTTATGGAGGCCGTGTTTTGCATATCGCAACCCACCCCCCTCCTGACACGCCGGTGATCTTTAAAGAGAGGGAGAGAGCGGCACAGAAGGAGAGCGAGTTAGCTACTTCTTTTCTTTCTGATGCATACCTTCATCACTTTTCTCCTTGTCGTGCAAAAGTTCTCCTCTGCGTGACACCGGCTCATCTTCTCCAAATCGAGCTTAATTGATTGATTTCTGTCTTTCATTTTCCCGTGTCTATCATTGCTGTTCCTGCGTCTCCCCCCCCCACCCCCACCCCCACCCCCCCTCCCTCACCTCACGCTTCTGTCTCTCCACTTTGTCTTTGCTCTGTGTTTGACAGCTTTGGTCTGAGCATACAGGCGAACGGCTTCCCTCCCCCACCACTCCTCTTCAATCTCTGTATTTCAGTGAAAATTACGTTCCTATTGTATTCAATAATGGAGACTGATTTCTAGGACAATTATTACTGGCTAATTAGTCAACACCACTAACAGTCGAGCCAGACAACGTGCAGTTTTGCGTACTGGACCCATTGTAGTTTTATAAAAATGTCCCTTCATGCTCGGAAAAAGGGAATGACAGCTTGACTGTTTGATATGCATATTTCTTGGGTGTATGTCTCATAATTATTTGCCTATTAGTTTGCATATACTGCTTTCCATATAGGGATTGACAAAACATTGTTTCCTCTATATGTGAGCAAATTCTTTTGATTTTCTATACATAAATCCGTAACTATATATTACTAATTTGGGTATAGAATATTAATATTAAAACAATTTTAGGAAGATACTACTACTAATAATAATTAATACTATTATAATTATAATGAATGTTTTGTTGTTGTTTAATATTTTAATTATTTTAATTTATTTTGCTGAAACTTTGTAATTTTAAGTTAAAGCTTGATTTCATTTTCAGTTCAAATATGAATATTAAAGAAGTAATATTAATAATAATAATTATTAATATTAGTAGTAGTATAAGACTTATTGGAATGCATATTTTAATTAAGGATGCAGGAGTACGAGGATATGAGATATGCATTCAGGTAAGACATTGTGAGACTCCACACCTCATTTTCTCCTTTAAAATAATATAAAACGTAAGATGAAGCTCTGACTACATTTACAGTATTTTACTGAATTGCTCATAAACTGACTTTCCCTAACATGAAACGCTTTATAGATACGCAATAGCAACATTCACACCACTCTTCAAATCAGAGAGCGTCATTGTTTTTGTGTAATTGTTTTCATTTATTTACATTCTAACTTTCAGTAGATAATTAAATACGAGGGTCCGGAGGTAAGTGCCTGTTGTAGACACACACACACCCCCCCACCTGAAAAATGCTTTTGTCCCCGTTGCCTTACATGCTCCTATGAGCTAATTGTGAATTAAAATCTCGACAAGCAAACAAAATGTTTGGTTGGAGCGAGGGTGACAGCCGTGAGGAGGTGTTGGCGAACGAGAGGGTGGGCTGCCGAACGAGGTGATGAAGGAAACGACAGGAAGAGTGTGAGGAGTGAGTGAGTGTGTGTGAGTGAGTGTTTGTAATGGAAAGGGGGTGGGTTATTTGTGTCGTATAGGTATCATATGGATATCTGCCAAACCTAATGTAATAAATTGATGTTTTCCTGGGCCTGAAAAGAGGGACCCGGGCTTTTAAGTGGCGAGGGGCTGTCATCTCTTTGCATTTGTGAGAGGAGAGGGGAGTGTGAATGTCACTTTCAAGTAGAACTGCAGCTCTCTCCTAATGAGAGATGGGGTCTGCCTCAGAGCCAGCCAAGGGGCCAAGGAGGAGACGCCACCCTCCCGTAGCCTCCAATCCTCAGAGGGGCTGACAGCCTCCGATAAATCAAGACGCTCGCTTCCTCTCTTCCCTCCCTGCGCCACCTGCGGTGGGTGGAGAGCGCTCATTTTCCACCCAGAAAGAGAGAGAACAAGAGGGAGAAGCCGAGAGGTGTAAAGAGGGAGATAAAGCGACAGAGAGCCCCCCCCCAAAAAAAACCATCCGCAAATGTCCTTTGAACTACGTGCACCGTACCTGTCTGCGCCATCTTCTTGTGTACAAAGAAATGGCATGCAGCAACTGCATTTTGTTTGCTCGTTATGTTTGCGTCAAGTTAATTGTGTTTTTGTCGAGCGGTGCGGGGTCGCTGGGTCGTTGTGTAGCGTTACCTATAACACTGTTAGTTATCTAGAGCAGAAGAGTCGCACGGAGGTAATTATCCTGTTAAATAAGTTCAGGTGTTGGATGAGGCTGTTTGCCCCTGCTGTCCTGTGGAGCTAATGTCCATGCCCTGCCCAAAGGCATCCAGTGACCCATTACTGCGAGCAACAGCACTCACAAGCAGATGTGTACCATTTAAAATAGCGCCTCTCCATTATTAAACCAACTCGCCGTTTTTTTTTTCTCTATACTTTAGCAAACACTCACTTACATTAAACAAAGCTTAAAATCAGATCACATCTGTGGAGATCTAAAATATTATGATGTCCGGCATCAACAGTTTTGTACATTTCTGTCATGAATGCACCATTTGCATCGTTTGCAATCGGAGGAATTTGTGAAGAACAAGTTAAGCGGTTGCTGATGCCATCATTTATTCTTAAACACTGTTTTAGTCCCCTTTTGTGAATATGTAATGCTTCAAACATACTCGCTCCATCACCACGATCCAAGCACCTGAGTCGGCTCTTTTTTAAATGAAGAGAGTGCACTCGGAAGGCCTGGATACGATATTTGATATATTTGATGAATTGTATGTCTCCATGATCAATAGAAAATGTATCCGATCACTGAAATTTTTTTTTAATAGCAGGCCATTATGAACTAAATGCATCATACTTGCAGTTCACATGACAGTGCTCAATGTTGTTTGGTTTGTTTCTCTTTAAAAGTATGTGAGTGAGTGGCTAGAAAGCAAACTCCTAGCTTGATAAATAATTCAGAAGTATGTAGAGAAGCAAAAGATTAGTGTTAGGGGTGGCGGAGAGGGGCATAGATGAATTCAGTGAGGTAGCGGGCCCAGTGCTGCCAGTATGCAGATTAAAGAGCGGGACGGCGGCGTGAACCTTAGACAGATGGCAGCGCCTCAGCGGAAATGGGAGAGAAGAAGGAGGAGAAACAGGGACGGGAAGGGGATACGAAATCCAGCGATGCGACCTGCAGGAGTAAAAATTGCTTGCATTGTTGTTTTCATTATCTAGCTACTGTCATTTCATGAGCTTTGTATCTTTGAAATGAAAGAATGAGAAGGGAGGGTTTTAAAAAAGCAGAGGATTATGGAGAGGGGGAAGCAGGGAGGGCAAAAAAACTGTGAAATTAATCTTTTGTGCAGGTCCTGATGGAGCAGAGACATGCTCAGACAAAAGGTAGACTGGGAGAGAAGCGCTGTGATTGATGAATAAAGTAAAGGTGTCAGAAGTCTGTTATGTAAATGAGTGAAGGCACGGAGCATTTCGGGAAGGGAATGAGCGAGAGGAAGAGAGAGGAGAGAGCGCAGCATGTGTCACAGGGGCTATCGTCCCCCCAGCGTCAATCCCGCGCAATCTTTTATCTAGTCAGACAAGCTCGGCCCGCAATCTGTACGGCAGCGCTGCGGAGCGTGAGCTCGGGGTACTTGAGGGGAGAGAGATGCTGCGGCTGGATCTGAGGGAGTGCGGCAGGCCTGATTGACCATCACTGAATGGAAATGTTGTTAATATACATGTGTACTCACAGGTCCTCTTCACACGTCTGTGTGATATTGCAGGACAGAACTGAAGTCGAGAAACAGGGTGTCAGATTGACAGAGGTAATGGAGAAAGCTGGTGATGATGGGACTTTGGCGAGAGTGAGGCGCTCACCGCACCTTTTGGTGTTGTTGTAAAAAACAAAATGGAATGTGCAGGCTATGTGTCCCATATATATTATCTTGTGGGTACACACACGCAACTACTAGCACTTTTGTTCCAGTGGTAGAATTTAGTGAAATATAATGGGATTTAACTTTTTATAAGTTACCATTAAACTTTTGACCATGCCTTCATCATGTATTTTTCTACTTTAGTGAATGATTTGTTCGTTTTACCGGTTTCCCAGACTTCCAGTCTCTGAATGGTGCAGGCTGATGGGTCTTCAACTTATTGGTAGCAATCATGTCGTTATCTACATAGCACAGCTGATTGGTTGCTGTTGCATTAGCGGCCAATGAGCTTGCTGCTCAAACATTGAAATACTTTTTGTTTTGTTTTGTTAACAGCCTGCAGTACGCTTTCAGAACCCTCCCCATTCCCCAGCTCCACCTGTATAGATCCGCTAGGGGTTCATTCATGTACAGTATGTTACATGTGCAGCAGCAGCAGCGTAGCAGATCTATTCCACCAAGACCAAATACATTAACATTGCCATATCCATTACTATGCTAATCTCTATTACCATACTAAATACTATACCATACTAATTCTAAAAGAAATGAGTCTGTCATTTTATTCCAAAAATGTTGAAAATCGAAAATAACTTTAGATGGAATGGTGGAAGTGATATTTGATGGTTTCGGGGTGAAAAAAAAAAGACAATTAATTTCACATTCACTGTTGGACATTGTTTGTAAACATATTCAATATCCATTTTCAAACAAGTGTGCTTTTAAAAAGTGCATTTTCAGAGAGTTTTGAAGAAACACTCATGCATGCAAACCCACTGAGAAAAGGTACTGGATAGAGAAATTAAGGATGCATTACAGCACCTCCTTTCCTTAGTATAAAATGCTCTGTCTCTTCAGAACCTTTATAATTAGAGGAGCAGGGCATTGGTGAGCCAGTCATTAGGGCCTCAGACAGCGAGTGGGACGCAGGTCGTGCCCCGCATGAGCCCTCACCCTCAGATGCAAACGGGCACCATCGTTCATAAACTGACAAAAACAATCAATCACCAGCACATGAAGGCAGAGCATTAGGTTGAGTTTAGGGAAACTGATGACATCCTTGCTTTAATTCTACAGCGCATAGCAGTCTTGTGTGATCGGAAAAGATAAAGACACGTAGGGTTACCTCTGGAGGAGGTTCGGCTAATTGCCGGCACTTGTTGACGCGCCTTAGCTTTGTTTAAGTCACGGAGGCTAACTAGCTATCTCTCCCTGATGCACACTGTTTGTTCAGCTAACGCACTGCTGAGAAAGCCGTTTTCATCAAGCGACTCATTATTAACGGGTTCATAAATAAACGGGACTCTAATATTTCTCTCTGTTAGTGTTTATTGTGGGCTAGCAAAGTGCAGCGGCTGTCTTTAATGAAAGAGAGAGCCACGGGTAATTGAAGCTTATTATGCCCGGGTGAGAGACGGTGGATGAGAGAGAGAGAGAGAGAGAGAGAGAGAGAGAGAGAGAGAGAGAGAGAGAGAGAGAGAGAGAGAGAGAGAGAGAGAGAGGCTGGCACTGTCAAAAACAGTCTGCTTCTGTGACTACTTACTTCATCATGACAAAGCGATTTTGGACCGCCTGTGGTGCTGTGGTTTACATATTTACATTGGATGCAGAAGTGGCAGATGAAATGACTTGGATTCCTTGTACACAGTGCCGGCCCGTCCTATAGACGATGTGCCCGGGGGGCCCGCAAGATGGTTCATAATAAATGAGCAGATCATAACTTGTGATATGAAAACACTTCTCATCCAATTTACACTGACATCGAGCAGCATGACAACACTGGAAATAAGTATAATATGTTTTTAATGAAAGTGTTATTTTCCAAATTATTATTATTATTTTACAAACATATCCTATTTAGTTTTGTGGTGTTGTCCTACACTATAGAGTGAATTTTACTGGACCCACTTTTCCAGTCTAATGTGCATGGATGTCAAAATGTAACATGCATTACCTTTCAGTGGATAAGTATTTTTCAAGAATCTTTTGTGGGGAAAATAATTATTTTATTTTATTTTATTTTATTTTATTTTATTTTATTTTATTTTATTTTATTGTTTCATTATTTAATTTAATTAAATTTCATTTATTTTATTATTTTATTTCATTTTATTTTATTTTAATGTTTTGTTTTATATTGATATATTTATTTAATTATTATTTTATTTGTATTTTTTATTTTATTTATTTCATTTTATTTTATCATTTTATTTTATTATTTTATTTTATTTCATTTCATATTTCATTTTAATACAAAACTATTTGGGCACTTCAGTTCCACGTGTAAATCTGTGAAAGACATTGCATTAAGTAGCAAAATATCAAACCTAATGGCTTTCGTTTTACAATAACACAAATATTCTTCTAGCAAAACGCTTTCGCCAAATAAATGGGATAAAAATTACTTTTTCTGGTTGTCAAACTTGGATCATGTTCACAATTAATGTGATGAACTACACCTGTGGTCGCTCTGCTGAGACACCTGTGTGAACTTGAGGAATACTGAATTCATACATCTACCAAAAATCACTTTGAGACCAGATGGTTAAAAAGTAATTGCGAAAAAAGTTTTTAAAAGCTGTTGCACCATGTTTGTGTAAATGCCATTTGCTTTGATTATTTGTTGTTTATGCAATTAATTTTACGTTTAAAGTGTGAGTTATGTGTCTTTTGGGGGTGTTGTATTCTTTTCTAAGGTGTTCTGTTTCACAGTAGATTAACTAAATTATTTTGGGGTTTATGCTTTTTTTTTATTATTAAAAATGGGCTAGATCTGCTTTGTCAGACACAATTCAATGTTCCACATGTTCATTTGGACATACAAGAGTACATATTATTGCTCCATTGGACTTCAATTACAGAAAGAGACCATTTTAACCATTGTTTCACAAAATCAAACTGAAATCGTTTTAAACTGCCATGGAATTCATACTAATTCATACCTTGTAGATATGATGAAATTTCAACAATGTTCTACTTTCAAACTATGTGCGCCACATATATCACGGTCCACCTGCTTGTAGGAATGCTGTCTTCCCCCTCCGCCATCACACTTTTTCAGCGATGTCTTCTCTCGTCTCTTCAGGGTGTTTCAAATGGCTGAGCTAGTCAAATTTTCCCACCTGGCTATTTTTCAATAGAGACGTCTCTTTATTCTGCTCAGAAAAGCGGCGCATATGTCTGGCTGATTCTTGTTTTTCCTTTTCTCGCTCTCTCTTTCCTTTCCTCCTCCCTCCACCTTTCTCTCTTCATCAGCCACTCTATTTTTCTCTTTCTGTGCTCCCTTCCTCACCGCTGTTTTCATATGCAGAATGGCTATTGTGAGTTAGTGGATATCTCTCTTATGCATGCCTCTCTCTCCCGCTCTCTCGTTCTCTCCCTCCCTCGTGCCGCAGAGGTACGAACGCTCACATTACAGCAGAGTGACAATATCCCTCCTTCAGATAATGCTATAAATGAGGCAGAATTTACATACAACACGCAGCATGCCGCTCTTCGCTTCTCGGCGTGTCGGGGTGTTCGGCGTGCGAAAAGAGCGCCGCTCTGCCAGCGCCGGCTCTGAAGAGGCTCTCCAGCGGGACGGCCATTAGAGCCATCTCAGACTAATGACACGAGAAACGCTAGCACAACGCCAACTTCCCCTGCCTGCCTCACGCTGCCGATGTTAACTATGCCCGCTAATACCACAACTTCAACCCTCAGCTCCCCTCTCAGAGTTAAAACGCTCTCTTTCACACACGGCCGACGAAAGGGCTCGACTTTACATGCTATTACCTGCAGATTAGGCTCGTAACGTCCCAAAGCTCTGTCACCTACACGGATTGAATGTATGATCTAACTTAAACCGCACCTCCAAGTTTTTTAAAGTGAATTCCTCCCATTTTGCCTTCGTCCTCAGGGAGAAGCTGCGATCTGTTTCCATATTTGTTTGCGGCTTTGTTGTGTGTGTCACTCTAATGGAGTGGTGGCCTAAAACAGTGCTTTAGCCCACCTGCACGTCACACTCAGTGGAAGCCGAGAGAGACCTGCTAAATTAGCTCATTGCCTGATTGATGCATGGCTGTTGACTTGCCAGGGCACTGCAGGTGGAGGACTGGCTTTTTAAAGCATTGTGCTCTTATGTTGGGTAATGGTGCAGATTGGCTTGAACTATGCAAATGGAACAGAACATAGGCATAGTTTGGTACACTGTTTATTTTTGCTGTCACCATGCTAATGAGGGGTCCTCGCCCCAAAACGATCTGCTTGCTGTGACCCGCCCCACTGAAAGTAACCCTGGTTATACAACAGATGAAAGCACTTTAAAAATCACTCTGTACATAAATGATTTTGATGCTCTGAGTGATGCACTAATTTGCTGTATTTTACTCAAAATAAATAAATAAATAAATAAATCAGACACACGACCTGACATTTATTTGAACATTTGTGAACTACCATTATCTCATGCTAGGTTTTGTAAAATTCTGACAGTAGTTTAAAACCCGCAAGATTTTGAGGAACACAAAAGGTGAAATGTAGAAGAATGAGCTGGCCACTGTCTTACATAAAATAAAATATTTGTAAATATAATAAAAATGTGAGCAGTTAATGTGCAAACTATTTTATGATTTCCATGCAATATATATCTCTTATTCTCACCAAGGCTACACTTATTTGATCTAACAAAACAGTGATATTGTAAAAAAAAAAATACATTTTAAAAGAACAGATTTGTATTTTAATGCATTATTAAATGTAATTTATTCATGTGAAGGAAAAGCTGAATTTTTAGTAACCGTTACTCCATTCTTCAGTCACGTGATCCTTCAGAAATAACATGCTCTTTTGGTACTCAAGAAACATTTCTTATTATTATCATATTAACATTATGTTAAAAACAGTTGTGCTGCTTAATATTTTTTGTGGAAACTGTGCTACATCATTTTTTTCAGGAATCTTTGATGAATATAAACATTTATTTGAAATAGAAATATTTATGTGACAAGGTAAAAGTCTTTATTGTTTTTGATATAATGTGTCCTTGATGGATATTTATGTATTTAATCACCCGATCCACAAAGTAGTGAGTGAATGTAATTGCATTAAGTACCAATTATTAAATATCCGTGGTATTTATTATTAAGAAGGATAGCAGAAGACTATTTTAAAGTAATTTTATAGCAATATAATTTTATGAAACCTCAGTTATGTTTTTTGCTAGTAACAGCCTAGATCCCCATTCACTTTCATATATAAAATATTGGCCAGTATGTTTTTTGTTTTGTTTTTTCAAATAACAGCTTCTGTATTTTACAGAAGAAATAAAGTCATATAGTTTGTGAATGGCATAATGATGAATAAATAACAACAGAATTAGCATATTTTACTATCCTCTTGAGGCATCAAGATGGATTTTGTCACTCTGTAAACCCATGTTGTGCATTGATGGATGGAACTTGTGTTGGCGAGCTGCAGTGTGTATTGGACTTACTGCGCCGTGTGGAGAAGATCTTCATCCGTTCATGTTATTACTATCGAACCACACATCCCATGAAAGCTACCTATTACAGAGTCAATAGAAGCTGCTTATCCACACACACAGATCATTACTCTGGTCGAATTCCTCTCCGGCCGGCTGCTTAATTAAGACACTGCTGCTCGCTGGGCTGAATTGGAGATAAATTGTTCCACTGTGGAGGGATGTTATAATTTGCTGTTGTTGAAATTGAAGTTTTGCTGTCAAAATAAAAAGTGAAATGACTATAGGTAGCACAATGCAGACTGATTTTTTGACTGGGGCTGACAAAAACAAGAATGATTTTGTCACTGGATGCCTGTCATGGTTGTTATATGTATGTGTGGGCGCTCATGGGCGACAGTACAGAGGCCCCACTGACTTGTAAGACCAAGTAATGACAGCGTGATGCACGAATGCTCTTGTATATTTCTACATTTCTTCCTCTCAGTTCTGCAGTAATTGATTCTAGTCATCTTAATTTCATTCACTGCAGCAACACCAATCTGATGAGGCCCAAATCTATTATATAAAAGCGATGTGGCCACTGAACACGTCCCATGTGTTCTGAGATTTTGTCAGCAATTCATTAGCAGAAAATTAGGTCATTAGAGACCAAATACAGGATGCAGATTCTTGTGGCATTTAGTCAGTAATTCTCTCCATTATTTCATTTTTTTTTTTTTTGCTTTTTAATTAAATGGGCATTTTCCCTCTTTCTCATCGTCAAGTTTAATGCATTTGCTACCCATGATCTGTTATTAATGCTGCGAAGAATTCAGGCAATGTTTTCAGAATAATATCCCTAAATTGAATCTTTGTTGCATGAATATATGCAAAAATATATTGTGAGGGCTGAGTGCTTTTAAATTGGAGAGATCACTCATGGCTTCACCTTTTGGTGGCAGATAAAGCTATGAGGAGTAGCGCTGCAGTGTCACCCTACTGAGAGAGAGGACTAAATCACATCCCTAGAGTTTTCCCACCTCTACGATCTGTAGCCGCTTGCCATTTCAAACCATTATTAACGGCCACAAATGGCATTATCAAAGTATCCAAGTATAACGCTGTTTGGAATCTGTTTTGCTATTTGTCGAGGCTGTTTCTTACATGTGATGCGCCTGTCGTAATTTCCAGTCAATTAATCCTGCAAATCAACAATAGTTTCTCAAGCCGTATCATCTCCTGGCCCAGAAGTTAGCTCTGTTTTGCCGTTGTTCGCACTTGTTAGGACCTAATCATTCTCCTTTAGCAGAAAGTCTTGTGTGGAAGAGCAATTTTTTAAACGTAGCACGGCAGCCATTCATCAGAAGGCGAGAGCGTGCTGATTTGCATGTTAAGAGGTTAGTCTCCTGCCCTAACGTGTTATTGCAAAGTTTCTCCATTTTGTCTCCACCGTGGAAAACTAATATCCAGAGCAAATATTTCCTTATTCATGCATCCAGATTAACAAGTATAACCACTATGCCTTTCACTGCATAATAGTTGGTAGAATCAAATTCGTTGGATATGAATTTCAATGTAATATGACCAATATTTTATGTTAATACAATAAAAATGTAAAGTTGGAATTATGGGCTTATTTTTATGTAAAAGGTATGCTGAAGAGCACTATATTACATATGCACACGTGGTTAAGGCAGCACCAGGGGATAGGCTGTTGCTAAGAGACAGAGCAAGGGAACGGACCATTTCCAATGATGAATTAACTCTAGGAGGAGGGTGACAGTAATCTTTGTCACTAGATGCACTGGCTGTCGGAGTCCTGTCATTTTATGCATCTCATGCAAAACAGATGTACCCATATTCTAAAAAAGAAAAAAAATCCAAATTCACCGGGCAAAAAAAAAAAAAAAATCATTATACATCGCAAGGGCTGGAAGGCTGTCACAAAGAATTTTATTATTTTTCATCCTTTAACGAGCAGGTAGATTGTGCATATTGTAATTTTCACAGAGCCCCTCTAAATAATTCTGTAACTTTCTCAGTGAGAAGTTTTCACTCTGGTGGCTGCTCATTACAATGGCACCATGGCAGGGTCCCTCAATCATGCCGCCAAGAAAACACACACACGCGCACACACACACACGCACTATGCTGCCCCCCACCACCCCCGCCCCTCTCCCCGTCCTCTCCCCATCAATTACACCAGTAAACAGAACAGCACCACATTTTTAGAAGTGCCCATTGTCTTACCCATGGTGTTTTTGTTTGTCTGTTCATTCGTCGTCTGCATATTGTCTGGCTCTAAACTTAAATCGGAGAGGCTACTCCATTTACAGTATAGTGCCTAGTCAAAGTAATTATTTAGGAAAAATGGGAGTTTTTTTAAGGTCGTGGCAGTGATATCAGGTCAAGTAGATCATGTGGTTCTATGTACTTTAGTCACCTTTTTTTTTCATGGAATATTGCAATATTTATTATAAATGATGTATCTGTGCATTATAATTTTTGTAAAAATAAATAAATAAAAAGCACCCTAGTAAAATTTAATCAAAAAAACTCTTTAAATTTCTTCTCTGATTACATTTATTTGTGCGAAATTGTAGTACTCGAAACCATTTTGCGAAGGTCTTGGTCTTGGTTTCAACCACATTTGTACTCGGTCTTGTCTTCGTCTCAGACTAAGAAGACTCCGGATTTTATTTCAAGACCGGTCAAGACCACAACTGTGGGGATATCACTAAATTGATGGTGTATTGTCTGATTTATTTGTTGACATTATTAATGTGATTGGAAGTAAAACTTCAATGCAATCAATATTTTACAATAACATAAGGTTTCATTTGTTAACATTAGTTAACTACATTTTTTAACGTGTACTAAGAGTGAACAATTCTTCTACAGCATTTACTAATCTTAGTTAATGTTCATTTCAACATTTACTAATACATTATTAAAATCATTCTAATTGTTAACATCAGTTAATACACCGTGAGCTAACATGAACAAACAATGGACAGATGCATAAATACTGCATTACATGTATTGCTTCATATTAATACATGTACTAATGTTAACAAATGAGACCTTATTGTAAAGTGCTTCCCTTGTTTCTAATTAGATTTCTTTCTTTTGTTACTGTTGTGATGGGTCAGAAAGTGAGTGTGTCAAAAAAAAAATCTAAATTAATACGCATGCTCACAAATTTCAAGATTGCAGAAAGTACTTGTAATATATAGATTTTTTAATGAATAGCATATGATGTAATTAAGGAATATCACAAGAACAAGAGAGCTGTTTCCACAAATATAAGCATGACTTCAAATTCAGAAAAAAAACATGATATTGATTTAATACAAATGTTCAATAAACACATTTTTTTAACAATCATATTATTTATGCAGTTGTAATTGGACCAATTCAGATGCAACTTCTGACCCTTCTGTCAGCTTCTTTTATATTAGTGATTAAATGTAAGACATTTCTCAGGCAATAAATGTGGGTCTTTCAGAGGAATTTTAGGAGTGCTGGTCTGGCCTTGGTCTTAGTCCCTCAATGTCTTGGTCTTATCTTGGTCTCACACACTTGTCTTGACTTGGTCTCAGTTTAGGTGGTCTTGATTACAACACTAAGAAAACCACAACAATCCAATCTTAATGAACAAAATCAACCCCATCCTTCATTTTTTCTTGTTCGAGAAGTCCTAACTTCCGTTTCATGTTGACTTTAAATGAAAAAGCAAAAGGCTAACCAATAAAGTCTGTGCATCAGCATATCATTAAAGGCAGGCAAAGATGAAGTCTGTGTTTCTCCTCGGAGAGAGAAACAGAGCATTCATTTATAGCTCAGAGCACACCAGACCAACAGCAGAGAAATCACCGCCTAGATAGATGTGAAAAAACTGCTATTTCCCTCACTCTCCCCTGAATCATCTGTATAAACTCTCAACGAAAGAGCAGAGGGGGGTGGGGGATCTAACAGGAGCTCCTAAGAGGCCTGGCACTGCAGCCCTTCCATCTCAGATTTACATTCATTGTAAAGATTTATGGGATACCTTCCCAGAATAAGTTGAAGTTGCAGGAATTTGGGGGGGAATTATTCAAAACAGTGATTATTTTTGGTTGCGATTATGCATGCACACCTGATCGGGGTGTCACCGCTGCCTCTTGTCCAGCAATGATGGAACGGACCAATTTTCTAACTTTTCACCCGCCTTGCATAAATGAAATGTACGCACACACACACAAACACACACGCGCATGCACAGCAGTCCTTCTGTGTCACTTATTGGACTAAGACTAAGGGCCTGCATATATTAGAGAGCGAGGTAGGGACTTGGCAGTGGTGTGTTGGTGGGGAAATGGGCCAACACGCATTAAGATTTAACAAAGAGGAAGTGGTGCGTTTGTCCCCGGTATGCTCTCTTGGTCGTCCAGGGTCCCGCCTTGCACCGCAGCGGGGTCATTACCCCGGAACGCTTGAGAAGAATATTGGCGTATGTCTGTTCAGCTGTAACAAATGTGACACTGGGCCACAGAGGAATACACACTGCCTGAATCTAGACCAGGAGAAGAGGAGAAGAAGAAGAAAATGAAAGCCACCTCTCTTTTTTCACATTATGAGCTCATGCTTTTTCTCTCTCTTAGTATGAAGTGGAAGAGAGCTGGAGGAGTGTTAATGTCCAGTGTTTTTCATGTAGTCAGACAGAGGGAACAGTTGAGCCACTGTAAGGTAATGTAGACTGTGCATGTGCTGCTGTAAAGAACACCAAGCTTTAAAGGGATAGTTCACCCAAAAATGAACATTTACTCACCCTCATGTTGTTCCAAACCTGTATGAGTTTCTTTCTTCTGTTGAACAGAAAAGAAGATATTTTAAAGAATGTTGGTAACCTGACAGTTGACAGTAGCCATGACTTCCATAGTATTTTTATTTTTTTTCCTACTATGGAAATCAATGGGTGCCATCAATGTTTCCTATTGGCATCATACAAAATATATCCTTTGAGATATGTTCAGGTTAAATGCAGTAATATTACAGAAACTTTTAAGAATTTTATTATTTTTGCTTTTGATTTCAAAGGCCTATAAATTATGAGTATGTCTTTCCATAACCTGGTTAATGTCAAACCTGTCAATCAAAGAAGGGGACAAGGGAAGGAGAGAGAGAGAGAGCGAGAGACAGAGAGAGAGAGGCCCTATGGACTCTCCTCCAGATATTTATGGAATGCTGCCTCCATCTTGGGCCAGGCAGCTGGGGAGAGCAGGTGGGCTGTGCAGGTCAGTTCATTAACACACTCGCCCATACATACACATGCACACACACACACGCTCACACACACAACCGCTCTCTCTCTCCCTCTCACTGTCTCTAACACTAACACATCTATTTTCATTTTGTCACTCTCTCTCCTGTGTTCTCTGCTATCTGTACCCTATTTTACCAGAACCTCACACTATCTTTTTCACTCTTGTGTTAAATATAGTGTCTCAGTGTGACATCACTCTGTGTTGCCAGTTTCTGCCGTGTTAATGTTTCACTGAATGATTCAGGACAGCTTTAAGCTTACACTTTGAGCTTTAGATTATTTGAAATTCTGTGTCTGTCTGACGTCTTATGTCACAGGCCTTGTCATAACAGTTCGCATGATGTCTAAAGGCCTCCTTATACATGGAGCAACCATGCATGCTTTTTAGGATTTTCAGGCAAGCTGCATCTGTGATGATATTCAGCAGTGCTAATTTACTATAAACTGATACCTGTATATAAAAAATAAGAACGTTCTTGCACAATGGATGAAATCCGTTTCCACTTTTGTTTCAGTATTTAAGTTTCCTTTAAATTTAGAATTTTTAAATAAATAAATAACACTTCTATAGCCTAAGAAATGTGGCTTGGTAAAAAATGCTTATATTTAAGCAATTTAATAATAATAATTATTATTATTATTATTATTATTATTATATGATAATATATATATATTATTTAAATAATCATACATTGATGATTATAACTATTATTATTTATTTATTTATTTTTAAATATATATATATATATTTAATTAGAACTAATGCATAATTAATTATAATGTAATTATAAGGAATTATTTAAATAATACATTAAACAATATTACACTTGCTGATTTTAACAGTGCTTACTACATTCAAAATAACTGCAAAAACTAACTTTATCAGTATTGCATGATTCAAATTTACATTCACATTTAATTTACATTGTTTTGCAAAGGGCCGGTAGTCAAGTCAAGTCAAGTCCCATTTATTTATAGCGCTTTTTACAATACAGATTGTTTCAAAGCAGCTTTACAGAGATAACAGGAAAATTAATGCAACAAAGAGAAGAGAAAACCGTGATGTCATCGTCCAGACAGTTCATTTCTCATATAATGGTGTCAATGCAGGCAGATCAATATTATTGTTGAATATTAAATTAAATGTTACATTTAATGTCCCCAACTAAGCAAGCCAAAAGCCAATGGCAACAAAGGTGGAAAAAAAACCCCGACAAAGGCAAAAAAGGCGACGTACCTGAGTTGTGGTATTGGGTTCTGTTATATCACTATACTGTAGTCTTACATAATTCGTCACTGTAGCTAAAATCTCTGAATCATTATGTTTGAAATATACAGAAGCCCAAAATGTTTTAACCCCAGCAGTTTTTGGTCATTTTCAGCAAGGTTTGAATGAAGCGCTAATCTGAACGGCCCAAAGAACCCGGAAGTGCTGCCACAGAGCTTTGTTACAGTTGTTTCCTGTAAATGCATGATCGGAATTTGCTTCCTTTTCCTGATGTTCTAATCCAGCACCGTATCCACCTGTGACCCAAGTATTTCTCCTCCATAAGCACCTCCATCCTGACATCCCGCCAGACGAAGTAAGACCAAAACACCCCTCCTTCCCGTTCGCCGAGTGGGTAACCGAGAAAGAGCGAGGGAAATGGAGAGGGAGAGACAACATGCTTGTGTTGGTGCGGGTGTCACAGAGCTGTAATTGGTGGCGGTTTAAGGTGTAAACAGGGTGCCAGTTCAGTGCGTAATTGCCCCTGTTTGCTAGAGTGGAGGGAGAGAGAGGGAGGATGGGGGGAGGGGGCAGCAGGCTGACAGTGTGAGACCTCCACATGCTCCACTCAAATTGGAGTCACAGACGCCGAGAGGTGATGCTCTCCAAGTGATGGGCTAGCGCGAGAGAGATAGTGAAACTGTATGTATGACACCTTCAACCCATTTTACATATCTGCCTTCTGTCCTGAAAAAAAACACAATTAAAGAAGTAGGGAGAGGGAGGTAGAGAGAGACTGGGAGGAAAAAAGACTGATAAACTCTCATTAACCTTCTTAATTTTTTTTTTTTACGTGAAAACCACCACGTTCTTAGAGAAATTCTATCTGATTGTTTCAGATGGTAATACCATAGTACCATCGGTGATGACTGTAGCGAACTGGAATGTAGTGTTGCTCCTATGATGAAAAACAGGTAAGCTTTCTGTCGTTTTTAAGGTCACATCTTGTTTACAAGTGTGAATGTTTTTGGTTCGTTTAGATTTCTTTCGTCCGTGTTGCGTTCATATTTCAGACGAACCGCACCAGAGTTTGTTTGGAAGTGGACCGAAATTGACCTTTTCAGATGTCTTGGTCCACTTTTGTGGTGCCCACCATGGTCCAGATGGCAGCGCTCACAACGAACCGCTTTAACAGAGCAGTCGCACAAGAGTTCGTTTAATCTGACCAAATCTGCCAAGTGTGAACACAAATGAGACTGCGAGGTGCTTCATAAAGAATGCATATAGGGATTACGGTCGGTAACACTTTGCATTAAGGTTTAATTTCTTAAATCAGTTAACTACATTAGTTAACATGTACTATCAATGAACAATGCAATACTTTTTTTAAATCAAGTTGTATTTATTATCGTTAGAGTAAAGTACCATGAACTAACGTTGAACAATTGTACTTTTCCTATAACAAAATTTTTATTAACATTTCATAGGTTAATAAATACTATAAAACATATTCCTCACTGTTAGCTAATGCTAGCTAATGTATTAAAGGTATAGCGTAGGATTTTTTACTTCCGGGTGGATAGCCTATACTATTGGTCCTCCTAATTGTCAATCATTCTGGTGAATCAATCAAACTTTTCAAAAAGTGGAGAGGGCGGGTCTTATCTAAAATTCGGAAAGATCCTCCGCTATTGAGAGTGAGGAGTCACGTGCCGACTTAGGTTGATTTGGGCGGGGTCTGAGCCTGTCGGCCATGATGGAAGGAGACGCTATCGGTTGCCAGGGGCAACGCCTTCAGAACTACACAGAAGCGCGACTAAACATTCCAGAGCTCTTTCATTTTTGCGCATTTATTAGGCTATTATTATTAGGCTATTTATTATTTCAGCGGGACACAGACTGATCTACGAATACGAAAAAGAAAAGGAAGAAAGTAAAGCAATGCAAAAAGATAAGGCGAAAGAAAAGGGACCTTACAGGAACAAGCTCACACCAAGCGCAAAACAGCGGTATTTAGAGAAGATAACATGAGATATAATTTGTCTTGTGTTGACCTAACGGGCGATCTTTGGTCTTGAATCTTGTTCCCTGGCCAAACTGAGGGCTAAGTGAAATTTCATAACTTTATATTTAGGCTATTTAACTTTACCGTTGTTGTAATGTTAGACTAGAGCGCTGACTTTGTATGTTTGACTGAATCGTTTGCTTTATTTCTTATTGTATAGCTTCTTGTACTTTTTACTTATAGGCTACTTTTATAATGACTATTATTGATAAAACTGAAATTCAACAAAAAGAGACAGGGTTTAGTTTTGTATTTTTATTTTATTTTATTACAGTCATGATCAGAGTACAAATGCACATAATATATTGCCTGAACCATATTAATAAGTTTAATATTTTTAAAATTTAAACGAAAAGAACAATTTAAATATAACAATTTTTAAAAAAAGTTTTGTTATAAATATGCTAACGTTACGTGTAGTGAATATAATAAATATGCGTTGCCTGAACCACATTTGTGTAATGTTTAAGATTTCTTTAAATGAAAACGAAAAGAGGCAGTGTAGTGTTTTATAACATATTTCGTTTTATTGTTGCCTAAAATGTACATACAGAGATAACCGGAGTAGCAGAGCGAGCTGAGTGACGCGCGTCCTCGGGAGTCATTCTCCTGAGCTGGACTTGGCATTTAAGTCCAAACTTTGCGTACTTGCTATTGAGAAATGCCTAATGTCGGCGCTTGGCTTCTTGTGACAAACACTGGAGCAGTTTTTACTTCCAAGCATGGTAAAACAGTGCGGAATTGCGAAAACCTCCTCTACTACCGAGTTAACAACACACGTAAACAATGATGTTTTGCCGCTGGAATCCTGCCAACATGGCGGATCGGGGGAGGGGCTCTATACCGGACGACAACTCCTCACTCTCAATACCTTTAACTAGACCTTATTGTAAAGTGTAACAAGTATTAGTACCACTTTTTGTGGTACGAAGTGAAGGAACTGTCCAGCAGTCGTGCAGCTCTACTGCCCTTTATGTCTTACCCTACTTGATGGATGAAGTAATGGATTCTTCCTACCATAAACAATAGTGTGTTTGTTTGTTTGTTTGTTTATATACTGTATGTGTGTGAGTGAGGCAATGTTTTAGGATATAATGATGGCTGTACTGAAGCATGACTATACAGGGGGTTACAGAGGGATTATGGTTGTGTCTGCTTTAGTGTTATTTGTTTTCTCAGCTCTGCAATCTAACAATAACTCTTGTATATACAGCTACTTATTGACTGAAATACGAGAAGTTATCTGATGCACAATATGTAGGTTGTTCATATAGATATAAAAGAGTCAATGCATTTGTTTGCGTTCTCTGGAAAACAAGGGATTTTGAACTCTCTCTTTGTACTGTAAATGTGGAAGGATGTAAGAGCAATGCACATTTATTACAAGAGTTGTTCATTTACAGTGATAGTTCACCTAGAGAACCTGAAAGAATCAAATAAAAAGAGTTCATTTAAGGATGCCGCGTACTAAAATGATACAGAACTGTTTTCAACATTGATATTAAAGGGTTAGTTCACCCAAAAATGAAAATTCTGTCAGTAATTACTCACCCTCATGTTGTTCCAACCCCGTAAGACTTTCGTTCACCTTCGGAACACAAATTAAGATATTTTTGATGAAATCTGAGAGCTGATCACTCCTCCTGCAGGCTTATGGACACTATAACTTGCTTGCCCAGAAAATGTATTAAAGACATTGTTAATATAGTCCAATTGACTCCAGTGGCTCAATCTTATGTTTATAAAGCGACTAGAATAAATTTTTTGCGCAAAAACAAACAAAAATAACGACTTTATTCCACTTTTCATTTCCTTCTCTCTGGACCTCAAGTTTTTTTACGTAGTGTAATACCGTAGTGCGTCTGTGCTGCACGTCACAACGTATCACACATGACCAGAGTCGCCCAATAGTGAGCCTACGTGGTGACGTGAAACACAGACGCGCTACGCTTAAACATTACGTAAAAAGACTCGAGGTCCAGAGAGAAGGAAATGAAAAGTGGAATAAAGTCGTTATTTTTGTTTGTTTTTGCGCACAAAAAGTATTCTTGTCGCTTTATGAACTTAAGATTGAGCCACTGGAGTCACTTGGACTAGATTAACAATGTCTTTAATATATTTTCTGGGCCAGCAAGTTATAGTGTCCATAAGCCTGCAGGAGGAGTGATCAGCTCTCAGATTTCATCAAAAATATCTTAATTTGTGTTCCGAAGGTGAACGAAAGTCTTACGGGGTTGGAACAACATGAGGGTGAGTAATTACAGACAGAATTTTCATTTTTTGGGTGAACTAACCGTTTAATAAGAAATCAGAATATTAATATGATTTCTGAAGGATCATGTGACAGTAAAACCTGCTGAAAAAGCTTTGCCATCCCAGGAATATTATACAGTATACTGTTTAAAAGTTTTAGATCAGTTAGATTTTTTTAAATCTTAAAAATATTTTTATTTTAAATAAGTCTCTTAAGCTCACCAAGGCTGCATTTATTTGACCCAAAACACAGAAAAAAACAGTAATATTGTGGAAAAAATATTTTTTTAGCAATTCATTTTCTATTTGAATATATTTTAAAATGTAATTTATTACTGTTGGCAAAGCTGAATTTGCAGCATTGTGTGAAATAGAAAGCTTTTGATCAATTTTGACCAATTTAATGCATTCCAAACTTTGGAATGGTTGAGTATAATGTTACAAAAGCTTTCTATTTCAGATACATTCTGTTCTTTTGAACTTTCTATTAATCAAAGTTGAACTGTTTTCAACCTTGATAATCATAATAAATGTTTCTTGAGCAATCAGCATACAGTATAAGAATGATTTCTGAAGGATCATGTGACACTGAAGACTGGAGTAATGATGCTGAAAATTCAGCTTTGTCATCACAGGAATACAATTTTAAAATATATTAAAATAAAAGTTGTTTTAAATAATAAAAAAATATTTCACAATATTACTGTTTTTGCTGTATTTTGGATCAAATAAATACAGCCTTGGTGAGCAGAAGAGACTTCTTTTAATAACATAAAAAAAGTTTTGAACGGTAGTGGCCAATGTGCGTGCGTGCGCTTTGCATGTGTGTCAGCATAGGTTATGGCACGCCACAGCGAGCCATACGATTTTATCAGCAGTATAAAGACAGCCTTAGAGATACTAAATCAATTATCTAGAGGAAGGTGCCAGGCCACATGGTCCTTCTTAAACATGTGTCCAGGCCTGAGGAGAGAGTCCAGCAGGAGCTAAGCATGTCTCACCCTGAGCGCTGGGACCTGCATTAGTGACAATACACATTACAGTCCTGTCCGTCTCCTTCAGCCTGCCAGCACCACTTGCAACTGCCAGTCTAGCATGCTGATGACTTCACTCAATGTGACAGGCCAAAGGACCTCAGCCTTTCCATCCCTGCAAATAACACACGTCCACTTCTCCCTTTTATGCAGGGTCCAATATTCACTTTGTATATAGCAGAAGAATTCAGGAAACATCAACCTTATCAACTGAACCTTATTGTAAATTGCACCAAAACCTTATTATTTTTTGGTTACACTTCACAATAAGGTTCAGTTTGTTGACATGTCAGTCAACTGACAATAAATCTAAGGTAATGTCATTTTCTACATATAATAATACATTTTTAACATTTCAAGATATCAACAGTTAATGTGACAATAATGTGTTTTTTATATTTATTTATAAATTAATATTAACCTACATTTATAAATAACCAAAATTTATTTTAATATTCATTTCACCTTTAAGCTGTGTAAATTAGTTATACTGTATGTAAACACTGAAAAATACAATTTTGTGTATTTTGTGTAATATTGTAGTTGTGTATTTATTTATGAATTAATATTAACATTTCAACAACCTACAGTATAATGTATTAATGAATATATAAATGTTGTAAAAATTGTCATGGTTAGTTTCCTAATGGTTAGTTACTTTAAATGGTTAGTTTTACTATAAATTACTATTGATAGTAACTATTAATGATTTCATAGATAAGTGTCAACAATATGTATTACTGAATTTTGCATACTTAAAATTAAGATACATTTTTTAACCTATCGTTAATTATATCAATTTATGTATTTATTGAATTATTTGTTTTTCTTACATATGTTCAGAAAATAAATCTAGATGGTACATTTTCCATTCAGAAGTTGTTAGAAAATGTGTGTGTCAACCATTTGACAGGCTTACTTCTTTACAAGCAGACAAAAGATCAGCATCTTCAAATATCTGAGGAAAACACAAACACGTCCATCATAGTGAGAGAGTCAGTTTAGTAGAGCGCTATTGTGTCTTTGATTGCCTAACATCACAAAACAGCGAGGGTCAGGTCGTTCGATTTGTTGCAGTTTCTAATAAAGTTACCAACGAAATGACCAAATGATCGGTGTGTTTACTTTGGACTCTGCTTTTATTAACGCCCGTATACAGAGACCCAATAACACCAGCCAACTTCCCTATGGTTGCAATAGTAAGACAGTATGGTGGACAGTACTGTCTCCTGCTCTGCCCCAGTATATGCCACAACAGCCTCAGGCCTGACTTATCCACCCTCTGAATTATGCATCCTCTCCGGAAATGAGGAACAAAGTTATGGCTAGAGGGGATTCATCATGAACATGCCTCTCTCTCTTGCATCGGGTATTTTTTTCCCCTCTTCCTTGCAATTTTCATCAGGCTTCATCGTGTTTGAAGGGAAACATGTTAGGATCAGCCAGCCTGCTCTTGTGCTGCTTCCCTTTGCCTGCATTATTTAGCAAACAAACTCCAAATGCCATTCGGCTCTCTGTTACAGTCGCACGACCACTCGGCCTGTTTGTCTTTCTTTCTCTGCCTCTTAGGTTCCTCATGAGTCTTTCTTGCTCTCCTTCAGCCTTCAGTGTGTGTGATAATGCGGAGCCGGACTTTTTGTTTTTTTTATTTCTCACTATCTGTCTGCTCCCACACTCCCCTCCCACACATTTAGACTTGAATGAGTGTGTATGTGTGTGTGTGTTTGGTCTATATTAAGTTGTCCCTGACATCCTCTGGTCTCATCATTCCCTATAATGCAAGCGCTGATACATTGGCCTGAGTCAAAGTCACAAGTCAATAAATCCATTTCTTCTCCTCTCTCTAACACACAAGCACACACACACACACACACAGAGTTGGAGCTTTTCTGGGCCCAGCCACAAAGTCCGGCAGTCTATCACAGCAAGGTCATACGGTGTCGAAAGTGAAGAAGGAAGAAAAAAACTTTAACTGTAGAGAGGAGAGGAAAAGTATGTATAAATGTGTCAGTCCTCTTGCTATTTGCTCACCTTCAGTGAAGCACTGCCATTCAGTCCAACTCAATTTCAGTTCCAATTAAAAACAGCCCAAACAGAACTGTGCACACTGTGGCGGGTCGGCAAAAGGTGTGCAGTTACAGATCTGGCTATTTTCCACCTGACTGACTGACCCGTTGGGGGACAAACGTGACGTTGGACTGGCCTGTTGTGTCAGAAGTTTTTTTTTACCATAAATCACTATACCATTCAAATTTACATTCTGCCGATGTGGGTCGGTTGGAAATACCACTATATGGTGGGTGAAGGTGATTTTGAGCAGAAGGTGGAGGTTTTTATCAACTTCTGTGAAAGTCTTCCTAAACTCCACACCAGACCGGGACTTAATATTCTGGAAGAGTCATAAATCTTCTCTTCTGTGTCGGGGATGCAGCCACAAAGTCAAATTTGCATTGGCAAATGGGAAAATAGCGTACAGTTATTTGTTAATCTGATCTTTGTTTATCCAATACTCTTGTAATCCACTTTTAATTAAATATCCCCCCAAATATGTGTGAGCAGCAGTTTGACTTTGTCTGTGCTCACGCTGCCAGGATTCACAGGCTTCGCTCCAGTGAGGAGCTGCCCCAGTTGCTCACTAACTCTTTATCACTCACACAAGCATACACAAGTACTCACACACACACACATAAGTATGTATGGGGTTCAAAAGCCAGAGACCTCTAGTGCAAATGCGGTTGTTTTGCTTTTCTTTTCAGTTTTTTATTGTAAAATGTTTTCAGTGTGATAGTATGAGTGAAATACTTAAATTGAAACATGAATTTTCTTGATTTATATGTTGAGCTGCATGAATGAACTCCATAAGTTCATGTAAATCCAAAGATCAAATTCTCCAGCACAATTTAAGAATGAGCCGAAGAGCATCTTGTGTTACAGAGGATGCAAGAACATCTGGCTGTCTGTAAGATTCATATAATCAGGGTAACAAAATGAATAATATAATATAATATAATATAATATAATATAATATAATATAATATAATATAATATAATATAATATAATATAATATAATATAATATAATATAATATAATATAATATAATAAAATCGTATTTTGTCCTCAAGAAACATTTCTTATTATGCATACATTTATTGTTGAAAGCAGTTGGAATATTTTTGTGGAAGCTGTGATACTTTTTTTCAGGATTTTCTGGTGAATAGAATGTTCGAAAGAACATCATTTATTTAAAATAGATTTTTTTCTAACCTTACACTTAAAAAAAACCCCACCTATTTCAACTTAAAAAGTTCAGTTGCTGCTTTACATTTTTTAAGTATAATCATATTGGTTGCACAAGTCATTTTAACTTGTATTAAAAGTGACTTAAGAAATTGAGTTAAATATCGTATAACTTGCTAAAAAGTTATATTATAAAATATTACTTTTCATTTTGATGAGTTAAAGTAATGTTAAAAACAAAGCCATGACTTACTGATCACTGATCAAACTTAAAAAAAAAAAAAAAAAAAAAAACTGTATGGTAAAATAATGAGTGAGTGTGTGTGTATATATATATATGGACTACCATTATTTTACCCTGTTTGTGTGTGTACAATATGCCTATATAATATCCTTTAAATATACAGCAAATGCCATCATGCATTTTTCAAATATGACGATTAAAGACCCGAAACACCCTATGACCCCAGGTTTATTACTGATGATGTGTCCAAGTAGTATCAGAAGATATATGTCGAAACCTTTGTGTGTGTGTGTGTGTGTGTGTGTGTGTGTGTAGATGCATATATGTATGCATATGTATACACACACACACACACACACACACACACATCAGGGGAATACCTGAACCACACACACACACCTGGGCCAACTGTCCTACCCACTGACCCAGTCCCCAGGGGTCAAATACAAACAATATACTTTCTCTCACTTCCTCTCTCTCTCATTTTTTTTTTCTGTCTCTCACACAAATGCACAGACAATCATAGGCAGCGATGAGAAAAGTTGACGCATGGGTTTGAGAGAGAAGGAAGACAGATGGTCTGGTTATGTTGTCACTCCGCCTGAAGTAAGCAGGTCATGTGACTACAGACTATGCTCAATGCATTGTCTGGGAGTTTTTTTTTTTTTTTTACATATATATTCTATTCCCCTGCACAATATGCCTATATAATGTCCTTTAAATATACAGCAAATGCCATCATGTTTTGATGGCATGTAGAGATAGCAGGCAGCCAGGCAATTTCTTTTTCCAGTTTTCGGATAGGTTATAGTTGGAATGGAATGCAGTTAATAATATTTCCATGAATGCAGCAGTCAGTGCAACAAATAATGCAGCCGACAACAAACTCTTCTCACATTAACATTAACAAAGTGTGAAGTGTAAAAAGAGACAGGGCCATTGTGTGAGGATCACTGCATTAGAGGTTACAAAGGAATATCCATGACCCCATACCATCTAAATAACTCTATTTACAGCTGTTATGGGCTGTAACTCAATAAGACCACATTGACAACATTATTTACACCACCTATTGTAGTCGGATGTTAACTGTTGTGCCGAGCCGGAGTGTTACAATTCTGGTTGGTCAATTCGATTAAGTTCCCTTTTGAGAGCTGATTTCATGAACATGCCCAAGATACTGAATATGGAAAATGAGTGGGGGGAAAAATACGAAAGCAGTATGAGGTGATGTCCAAAAAAAAAAAGAAGGATGAAAAATGGTAGAGATTAAAAAAAGGAGAGAGGATGCAAAATGTGAACTGAATCAGAAATGAATGTCACATTCATCATTTTTAATTAAACAAACAAGCAGCAGGCACCTCACAGCCTAACAACATTTCTGAGCTGAGAAGACACTGAAATGATAGCCGTAATTACAAACAGTCCGACACACACTTCAGAGGCACCGAAGTAAACGGTAAACAAGCATCTCTGTTTTGTTTGTTTTTTTGTGTTAGTTTTGTTTTTTCTCCTCTTTAATATATATATTTTTTGTCCTTTAATTGTTTTGTTCCATCCTTTTTGTTTTGTTAAACCCACTTTGTTCTTTTTATTTACTATACAAGTTTAAAAGAAGGAAATGATAGATTAGATTACATTTAAAATGTTGCCACAGCATAAAACAAAACACAAAGGTAAATAAAGCCATATAGCTCTTATTGTGTTTTATTTGAAGCTTTTAGTTTGTTTGTTGGTTCGTTCGCTTGTTTGTTTGCGATATAGAACCGTACAAAGAAATCAGAGCGCAACGTAACTTACAGACTCACACATCGTTAGTTTTATGGTAGCAGGGCCGGATAAAAGTGAGCCATTTGAAAACACCTCCACCAAACGGCAATCTTTCAGTGTGAAGTATTAAACAATGATTTAATAGAGGCGTTTGCCTCCACGCTCTCATTATCTGACTATTAACTGCAATGGACTGTGTGCAGCTCTTCAAATTTTATATTGTGCTAATGTGCTGAGCACACAGACGAAGAGCCTAATTTAGTCACTCCCTGCTCCCAGACAATAGGAAAAATAAGGCTTAATCTCCTCCTAGTGTTTCTATACTAAAACTGCTTTTGTCTTTGACACTCCTGGACGTGTTTGAAATGGGTATTGTTGGTGGGCTTGTACGGTGCACTTATTCAAATGGGATGTGACACGCTAATATTGCTCTAATTACATTATAAATAGACATACATGTATATTGCTCATTAATAAATAAAGATGCCCATTTTTATTAATGAAGTGGAAAATGCTGTATGGTAAAACATCAATCATTTATCATAAACAGGGGTGGCAGGGAGTGAAACATCAAACATCACGGTGAGCATTAATGTAGATTTCATATAAGCAATCGTAAAGCACTTGATTTGTAATTTATGTGAAATGTCTATTTAAAAAAGCAGATTGGCAGAGAAAAGATGCTGCAAATCTGCATATTAATTAGTTCCTGTGAATCTGCCTGATTGCTGCCACAATTAAAATGCCGGCAGAGGAGCGGCCCCTTACCCACCATGTGTTAGAGTGGGGAAAAAGAGAGAAAACCGAGAGGAGAGTGACAGAGAAGGAGGGAAGTTTTTTTATTATTGATTTAAAGGTAATTTCCTTCAAGATGTCTGAGTCTGCTTGCTGCTGAGGGTCTTTACTGTAAAACTTTCCCTTTGACCTCACTTACACACACAACTGGATTCAATTTCATAAAATGAATTATTATTATTTATGAATTATGATTACTTGCTATCTTTTCAGTTTTGTTTTGGTGAATTTTGATAGCACAGTCTATTGAGAATTTTTTTTTTGACTTTTTATTATATCAGAGCATGAGACATAGGATGTTAATAACCTCCATTAGGGAAAAGATTGAGAGAAAGAGTGTGTGAGATAGAGAGAGTGAGAGGGGGAAAGAACAACAGAGAATGGACAGGGGCCTGGAGAAAAGGCCCTGGGGGTCCAGCAGGCCTTTTTAGAGAAAAGAAACATGAGAGATAGAGATAAGAAGAGAGATGAATGGCTGGAGAAGGAAAGCTGTGAGATCAAGGCCAGGCCAGAAGCTCAGTCTGCCTTTGCGTCCTTGGTGCAAGAATAGTGTGGTTGTGTGTGTGTGTATGTATGTATATGTGACCTACAGATGTTTTCTGTCCAGTGTTTTGGCTGTTTGTCCGCCCTAATAGCCAGCCTCTGTCTAAATGGCACACATTATTTACCTCTTTTTTTTTTTTTTGTATTTGCTTCCTATTTCACTATTTATCAGACAAAATGACATACAACAAAGTTAGGTAACAATATATGAATTATGCTACAAAAAAGAAACGATGATTCAAATGAACAAGTGAATATTTTTTAATGATTAAAATGTATAATTCAAATAAAGCCTCGTGCTAAATGGAATTGGACTGCTATTTTTGAAAGACAATCTTGTGTAGTGTGTTTGATTATTGCTTCAGCTCTGACATTTTTACTTGTCTGTGGTGTACTTTGTGACTATTAAAAATGGTAACATTATAGGGGAATTGTCTTTATTTTAGGTGATGCAGTTTGTCACAGGAATCCGCATGTGTGAGAGAGGAAGTGGAGGTGTTTTTGTTTCTAATGCAGTCCAGTCCATTCTGCAAGAAAGCATGCATGCTTGGATCGATCGGAGTGAGAGGTCACTGTCTACCTCCGCTGGCCGCATAAATATGTGCGCATTTAAGTGTTGTTTATTTGCCTAAATATGGAGAGTTCATTTGATTAGGGCAAGAATGCAGCAACCCTGCCCAGGCCAGCGTACCTCAGAAGGGCAGAATGTGTCCGGGATGCGTGGGCTAATCTAATTAAACCCTGCTGGAGTGAGCTTCCTCAGCCGACCCATGTTACAGATGACCGATGGACGACTGACAGTATGACTTTACCAGCAATGCAATTTTAACCATAGACAAAGAACACACACCCACATCAAAGTCTTTCATTTAGCACTATATTAGTGCCATTATTTACTCTAGCCTGATGCTAACAGCTGCGGAACGAGTTGTACAGCCAGCACTGACCAGACGGTCTCGGAGAAGAGGCGTTTGTGAGCAGAAGTGCAGCATGTTGGGCTGTGTTGAGTCGCATTGAATTAGCATGCAACATTTGCTTCGGTGCCGTAAAGCATTGCTCTCAGGTCAGTGTAATCGGCTCACACACGCACTTCCCCCGTCTGACGAGGTTCATTACCGATGGCTCCCAGGAACGACCTGATTTCGGCTCCTTCACACTTTTAGGACGGCACTTCGTTCAATTGCCCTACATGGGAACTTTCCGTAATGGGGCCAGTTGATTATATTACTTTGGTTATTTTACTTAATGCCCAAAACAGGAGATAAATTTAAAAATCTAGGGCAACTAATCGTGCTCCGTTTTTTTTTTTCCCCCGCCTCTTCCTTATCTTTATGTATCTAATTCTTCTCTTACACACTCTTTTTTTCCCCTGTCTCTGGTATTCGGAGGAAATCTCTTGATTTGACCATTGACACACTTAAATTCATTTCCTCCCTCTCTTTCGCTCTCTGAGACGGGCCTGTGATTGTTTTTTAACCCTGTTATTCACAATAATCTTGCTCTCTTCAGATACTGTACAGCGGTGTGTTGTTCAGACACAGCTGTGATGTAGGCCGAGGTGGAGAAAAAGAGGAAAGAATAACCCGGGGGTCGCGTTCGCTGGCCTTAAATTACATTTCTCAACATGACAGAAACAGAAGTTGTGTGAAATGATTGTTTCACTCTGGATTTGCGCTGGGTGTTAAAGTGTCCCTGAGCCTCGTGTTGCCAGCGCGTGTTAGGAGCGTTGCATTCGCCTCTGTAAAGCTGAACCCCCACAGGTAAAACTCACATTGCTTCCCTCTAGAAGGACATAACAAAGCTTGCTTACATATCCCTTCACATCCACGTTCACATGTTCAAACCAGTGTTGAGAAGTAGTTGGATGCTGCTTATATGTGAAATATATATGCCATATGTTTAGCCCAGTTGTATTCAGTGTAGCTTTTCAGTCATGAACTAGATGTGTAGAGCTACAGTGCACTACAACATTGTATTTATCACTTTTTTCTTTGCTTTTTTTGCAGCTTTAAATTTGGGCAAACATCGGCAATAAGTAAACACTCCGTGCTCTCTCTCTCTCTCTCGTGTAACCTTGAGAAATCTGAATCATTTTAGTGAATTGTTACTTAGCAGAATAATAAACAATTCACTGGTCAGATATATGATTCTATTTTTTAGTGTTATTATAGATATATATTCACAAGGGATGCTTGAACTGATAAAATGTACACCTTAAATGCAAGTAACTCGCTTTGGAAATACACAGATACACATATATGGTTTGTTTCAATTTTATGAAGCCCCTATAAAGTGATGATATTTTTGCATATGGGCAAAGAAAATTGAAGATATACATTAGTCGAAATGTTAAAGGGAACATGCAAACATTTTTCTTTGAGCACTGGAAAAAAAAATTATTCTCAAAAAAGAGACATGTGCAACGTGTCTTTTTCTGCAAATGTCAACTTAGGGCTCCATAATATTTCGATATTTTTGTTCTAGATAAATGCAGAATTAAATAGTATAATCTAGTCAGTATAGATCTATGTTATATTGCTACTTTTTGTTAGTAATGTGCAGTGTCACTAACTTTATTCATATTTTTGAATAGTAGCTTGACTGTATTGAACTACTTAATGAAACTTAGCTTTTTATTTAGTTTGTTTGCAGTTATTTTTAATGTGTCTGCTGAGATACTGTGTTACTGTTGACTGCGTTTTCTGCCCTCTGTCATGTCTGTGTGATAGACTAGCAGAGAAACTCTAAAGCATTTTATGCTGTTCTCTATACTAAACTCTAAATCGATTGTTTTCTTGTAGTAGGGCTATTGATTTTTGCATAGTCAATTATTTAGAGTGAAGAAGTTATTTATAAGTCTGCTTAGCCTCTTTTCACACCTCCTATCTCACTTTTTCCCCTTCTAACTCTCTGTTTTAAAGCTGCAATCTGGTTTTCATTAACGGGTCTCGGCACTGATGGCTGACTGCATTTCTCAAAGCCATTTGTGCCAGTGGTCTTTGTTCCTGACCGGCGGTCTGGTGATCGCAGCAAAAAGAAAAAAAGCAGTATTTACCGCAGTAAAGAGAGAGCCGTCTTCATCAGCTGCAGCCCTGCCACTGCCAGCATCGGCTCGAACTTCTCACGCAACGTGATTTGGTGGATTTGTCTTAATCGATTTTCCCTGGCTGCACATCAGACCGCCGTCTAGCCCGCTCGTGCCAGTCCTGCCCTCGCCACACACAGCAAATGCTGCCCTTAAAGAGCAAAGCAATGCTGCGGCGAGCACATGTGTGTGCACTCTGCGGTTCTACACGAGTCAAAAAAGGCCCAGGCCAGACCAGGAGAATGAAAGCACTCACACACTCTCTCTCTCTCTCTCTCTCTCTCTCTCTCTCTCTCTCTCTCTCTCTCTCTCTCTCTCTCTCTCTCTCGATCCCTATCTTACTCTTCATTTTTTCTTTCCACGGCATGTCTAGTGTTGGCGTGGAGAGCTTGGGGCTCAGGACCATGCCAGATAAAGTCTGGCTGGCTGAGGGGCGGAGAGGAGAGGACTTTGGCTAAACTGGCAGGAAGATCACAGGCTGGAAGGAGCCCACGTTCTGCACATATTCCCTAATAAGTAATTCATCTGAAGAGGCCGCATGATCAAGAGCCCAGGGGCTTTCACCCTGCTGTTTCCAGAGCAGCATGCCCCCTGTCTGTCTCTCGGCCTGTCTCGCTGCTGTGAGCTCCTCAGCCTCCCTCGCTCAGATCTCTTTGGATGTCATTCTCCACTGACCTGTGCCGGGTTTTGTCCCATGCTGCTTCGGCAGCAACCACTCTCATCAGCATGCTTGCAAGGGATTGTGGCATAAACCAGCTCAGGACATGTCTTTCGCACTATGTTGCGAATCCCACAATGTGTTTTTTGGCTGTATGATGCAAAGAGCCCAAAAATACAACGCATGCTAAATTTGAGAGGGTCAGCCGTGCATGTCTGTGCATGTCGCCTGGTTTTTCAAGTAGAGACGCGTATGAAAGATTGAATATGCTAAGAAGCTGGTCTGTTTACCTTTTGGCTTCTTGCTATCATCAGCGTTGTCTAGAATAAAAAAAAGCTGTGACTAGACACAAACTTCGGCCCAAAATCTTCACTATGAAATCTTCTGTTAACCTTATGAAATTTGTTGGATGCATTCAAACAAGAAAAAAAAAAAAAAAAAAAAGGGCCAATGAGGTAATTCAACATACACTACCATTCAAAAAGTTCTTTATGTTTTTGAAAGAAGTCTTGAATGCTCACCAGAGCTGTGTTTATTTGATTTAAAAATACAGTAAAAACAGAAATATTCTCAAAATATCTTCTATTTCAATATATTTTAAAATGTAATTTATTCCTGTGACGGTAAAGCTGAATTTTCATCAGCCATTTCTCCAGTCTTCAGTGTCACATGATCCTTCAGAAATCTAATCTAATATGCTGATTTGGTGCTCAAGGAAAACATTTTTTCATCATCACTGTTGAAAACAGTTGTGCTGAATAGTTTTGTGGAAACAGTGATACATTTTTTTCAGGATTCTTTGATGAAATTTAAAAGAACCACATTTTTTGTAGCAATGTTAAATTATTTACACTTTTGATGAATTTAAAGCATACTTTCTGAATAATAGTAGGCTATTAAATATTATTTTATTTATTTATTAAAAAGCATATTGACTCCAAACATTTGAACATTGGTGTATAATCTCTAAAAACATGTTGTTCACCCAAAAATGCAAATTCTCTCATTAAAAACGGTTTCAACTGGTTTTGTCAATACAATTAATGTCAGTCAGGTCCAAAAAACAATGGACTGACTTTCATTGTATGGACAAAAAACACAATATAACAAATAATATCTTCTTTTGTGATCCACAGAAGAAATTCAGTCACTGAATTCTACATTGAAATCTGGACCAAAAGTATCACTGAAATTGGACCAAAGTATCGCTCCTCATGTATCTTGAACATCAAACATGGACGAAGAGACTGTTTGAGGAAGTTTAAAATCAGATAATATGTGACAAATCCATTTTTTACAAGGAAAGCCATAAAGCATGCCACTTGGTAAACTATTCTGATTATTTTCTGATATATATATCATGATTGATTGTATTGTACACATTTTTTTTATTTTAACAACCTTGTTTTAAGGATGTTTAGAAATTTTTACTTGGGGGAAAAAACAATATATATATTTTGTACATAATAAATATGTAAATAAAAGAAAATGGCAAGATAAAACTGTGATACAAGAAACCCTTTGGTCGAAAAAGCAGGTCGTAGATGGAGTTACATATGGGCCTGAATCCTCCCGACGATTATAATGCGGCCAGCTATTTAATTCAGCTGCTCAGAAGGCACACTGTAACTCCACACTGGACCGCCTGACACTTTCCACATAACTTACAACATTCAACATCCCTGGTCACCCCTCATTATTACCCAACAGCCCTTTATCCCCTGGCTCTGGAGAGAGAAAAACAAATCCACTGCAGGGAAAAAGTGAAAAATGAACCTTGCTGCAGAAGGAGATCACACTTTGAACGTCTCTCATTCTGTTCCAGCTCCGATTGCTTCTGTGGAGATGGTTTTTCCTGGCTAGTGTCACGTTAGAGAGGTTAAATTGGAGGTGGCAGTGCCCACTGACTCCAAGACTTGATGTGGTGAGGTGGCTCTTACTCAGGGGCTAAAGTTACTCCCACGGCCCCTGCAGCCCTGCCGCAAAAAAAAAATCCACACGTGTGAAAGCAAAGCTGGGATTCGCGTAGGCTTACAGTTAGGAGGTGTGGAAAGGGTCTAAACGCTCCTTGTGGCTGATCAAAAGGAGGTAGGAGGCGAGAGTAGCCGGCTAGGGAAAGAGAATCCAAGCCGCCGGTTAGCTTTTCATGTCCAAACATTTGAGCGGTGCTGTTGGCTGTGCCCAGGCCTGGTCGCTGGAGCTCTCGAGGTGTAGAGAGAAAGACCGCGAGGGAAGAGAAAAGATGTGTGGAGGTCAAAGGGATGAAGAGAATATGGGAGAGCTGCAGAGCATGTTTGCTGATGCAAAAATGGCTGAATCTGAAAAGTAGAAAGAACTCTCAAAAAAAAAGAGTTAAACTGAGAAAAACATTTCCATGCAATTAAATTAAGCCTTTAAAAAAACTGTTATGAAGCTAAACTAAGTGAAGGCAGAGGGACAGATGGACAGATAGATAGATAAATGGATGGATGGATGTTGGTGCCATTTTTCTGAATGCTAAAACAATGGAGTGGCCTTGTACTCCTGCTGGGATGAAACCTATAAAGTGAGCTCAGACATAGAGATGAAAAAAATTGGAGCAAGAGAGTTCTGTCCACTTTCTGCTCCAGAAAACGTTTGTCCAAGTGTGGATGGGTTTTGACTTGCACTATCTGTTAAAATGGATTTGTCCCTCAGTGGCCACAGGCTAGACTGACTCCCAAACAGCCGAGAATAAGAGAGAAGGCAGCTGTGTGTGAATTAATAAGCCTAATGTTGAGTGGCACAGCGTGGGTGCCTGAAGACGTGCAGCAACGGCCCGGTCCTAATGAAGCCCAACTGGGGCACGGCACCTTCTTCTCTTATCCTGACACTAAGCATAAAAGACAAACATCGTTCTGACAGAGAGCCATAACCTTAGAGAGAGAGAGAGAGAGAGAGAGAGAGAGAGAGAGAGAGAGAGCATAGGAACCTCACACAATAGTCATGCTATATCTACGGAAGGCATAGAAAGTTGAAGAGGTAAAGAAAGGAGGGAGGGACGCTGAAGGTGTCTGACTCTAGGATACCTTCACAGCTGCGCTTCTAAATCGGGTCAACATCTAATGGGCAAATGCATTTCCTCAGGTGACATAAGAGCATTGGGCTGTCTCATTTTTTATTCTCTCCTGCTTTGGCCCTTTATTTTGAATGTCTCTTTTTATTCCATCACTTAAGACCATGACATACTGTACATTTCCATGACTGCTTGAAATTTATCCAAAATAAAAATCAAGCCCCCAACCCCCCTCTTTTTCTGATTACAGAACTGCCTGTCATACTCCTTTAGATTAATGCATTGGTTTGTCAAGGCATTTCTCCATTGTCCCTTTTCCTAGCAGGAAGCCCTTACTGTCCAAAAATTCTCTCCGACGGCTTTTGTGCTTCCATCTCTCCACATTGTTCTCTTATTGATCTACACATGGCACGTTATAAATCTGCCTTGAGTAAGAAGGCCAATGTTCCACAGCAAGTGCTGCGCCTATGGAGATCTCTAAAATAGGACAACAGGAAGGGTGCTATCTGGCTAGCTGGCTTTAACTGCATTGTGTTGCTTGGCATTGGATGGAGTTGCATCCATGTGTTACTGCACTCCCATGTGGCCAGTCTCTGGACTGACTCCATCACTACTGCTTAATCAGTCTCTCTCACAGTCTCTCTCACCTTTCTCATCCAGAGGATAGTGGGGTGTGTGTGTTTCAGCGGCACCTGCTCACAGGTGACGTGACTGTCAGTGACACCATCCGTGTCACAATGGCTGTGTCAGTGTGCGTGCGGACACCGCTGTTGTGTGTGGACGTGTGAGATCACCTGTTTGACAAGGCTTGTCAGTGTACATCCTGCCCCCATTCAGTCACTGTCAGGGTAGGGCACCTGCAGTTGCTGTCTCTTTTTATCAAAAGTGGTCCCGTATCCTGTGTCACAGACTGAGAATGACTAAACAAATAACACGGATTATTAACAATCCCACATATGTCGCCGTGAGGAACCTGGAACTGGGGGAACGGTTTTAGGATAAACCCCACCAAAATGATTTTTAAATCTGAAATTTTGTCTTCCAGCCATTCAGTAAGTATAACAATAAAAAAATTATAATAAAAAAATTATATTTTAATAAATAATAACTATATATATATATATATATATATATATATATATATATATATATATATATATATATATATATATATATATATATATCTTGATTGAATCACCATTTTATGAATGAAGGAATGCAATCAATCAATCAATCAATCAATCAATCAATGATTCAGTGACTCACTCCTAAAGACAGATGCTAAATTCGGAACCGCATACTAGCATGGTACTCTATTATTTCTGCCATAGAAATACAATGGTAAAAGTAGTAAGAGTAGTATACCAGTATGCGGTTTAGAATTCAGAATTTAGAAAAAAAAAATTCTTCCAAAGTGAATGGCTGTATCTGAAATTGCATGCTTCCCTACTATATACTATAGGTGAAAAACAGTATGTGACAAAAAAAGTATGTCTGAATTCAGTACTCATAAAAGAGCTATCAAAAAGTACCCGGAGAGTTCCGGAAAGATTCTGCAGTGTGCATACGATGGACACTTTACAATCCCATGTAGCCACGGGAGAGGATTTGTGAATGGCAGTAAAGCAACATAACTGACACTGGTAGGTCACATGACAATGACAACATGGCGAATGTATGCCTCAATTACATTCATACTACACACATTTATACTATATAGAACATATGCGATTTCGGACGCAGCCAATAATTGCTCTGAACGAATCGGTTTAATGAATGAATGATTCAATGACTCACTCATCAAAAAGTCACTTACTGCCACCTACTGGTCTAACTGTGTAACCTGCAGAATTATGCAAATTAGTCTAGTCAGGGTAAATATACCCTGATAAACTCACATCTTTTAACACATCTTTTTGTTCTTTTGTTCTAGCTCTGAATTGCTGTAGTATTTATTTGTACATTTAGTTTGTTTTGGGCATTTATTTCAAGTCTTTTATTGTCGCATTTGGTTTTACTGTAGTTCAAGCTGAGAGGACGTTTCATGGTTTGATGTCTTCTCCATCGATTCTATGAAAATGTCAGGATTTTTACCTCCCCTTGTGGGAACACAAATTTAATGAGGCTGAATCTTGATGGGTTCCTCAAGGTTGAAATGGGGTAAATACATTTAATAAAATAGTTTTGCTTGAAATATTTATAACCCTGAAAAATTCACATAAAAAATATGAATAGCCAACCCCCCTCCCCCACCCAGCCCAAGATTTTTCTCGAAACCCTTCTCCTTTTTCGGCTGTTCCTCTGTCTGTGTTTTACAGGGGATTTTGTGTGCTTTTCTTTCTCAAAAGGCTGATACAGGCTGTCCTCTTGTACTCTGAGATTGCGGTTAGCCTGTGTGTGTGTGAGTGTGCGCATGAATGTGTGTGTTGAGATGGAGGCTAGATAGGGTAACGACTGCAGACAAGGTTTGGAGGCGACGGTGGAGTCATGGCAGGGCTGAATTGATGGGATTAAGAGATGTACCCCAGAGCTGGTCACACACAAGTGCGTTGAGGGCGGTTTAGATGTGGCCGGGCTCTCGGTGCAGTCTCGGGGCTTGACACAGACCGCAGAGAGGGCCAGACGATGATGATTTAGTGAGAAAGAGGAGTGTGCTATTGTCTCATGACTTCTGAGATGGACTTAAAACTCCATAGCCTTTTCGAAAATACTGTTAAAGACATTGGCAGTGCATCCAAATTGACATCTAATGGTCCAAATGTGTGACTGCATGCATGTTTGAACACTCGACCACACATTTGTCTGTCTCTTGTCAAACCGAGCGACTCGACCGAGCTTGAGCCGAGGTGTCGGGTGCCTGGAGGATCAGTGTCCTAGGACCCGCGGCAAGAGTTTGAAGCCAAGTGGTGGTGACAAAGAGAGGAGCCTGCAAGCTCCATCCCTCCATCCTGACGTGATGGAGAAGAACTGAGGCTCTCGCACAGTCGGACACATTTTAAAAGCATATGCTGTGAGAGGCTACTGCTGAGGCCGCAGCTAAAGGCTGAGATGAAAAGGTTGAGACATGTGATTGATGACCCCCCGTTGGGCCGCACATCATTAGCTTGTACAATTAACTGCAGAGGGCGGGGGAGTAACTCATGTTGAAGAGTCCTCTTCTGATCTTTTATCTGAACAAAAACAATGATTGGGGTCGCACAAGCATGTGACAGGCGAGATATGAGTTTGCATTCGCACTCACAATGTCCTGAGTCACTCTCACTCACAGAAACAAGTGATTATGATCTGCTTCATAGGCTTTGTTTCAGGTGATTATACTAAAGGAGTTCTGTAGAAAAAGCATGAATGTTTGAGCAAAATATATTTCACAAACGATGGCTACACTGGACTGAGAAGAAATGAATGGATGAAAGATGTACTTTAATTAAAGAAAACCGACAATTTACATGTAATGGCATAGAAACAATAAAATGATAAGTAAACTATACAGGATTTTTTCCCTTTCATGCAATTGGAATTATACTTTTATGGACTACCGCTAATGAATTGAGAGACAGCCAGAATCAGAGACAACTGATATAAGAAATGGCCCTCCATTTCAGTCTGTCCTCGTGTAACTCTCTGCTCTTGTGGTAGAAACGTTTATCAGGGTGGTCTGTCAGAAAAGGGTGGCCTTTATAGACTGAAAGGACAAACAGAGGTATAAAGCAAATCAGAAGCTGACCAGCTCCATTTCCATTCATTTCTGTGAAAACTCAGCGGCACGGTGCAGTGTAGCCATTGTTCCTCTAATAGGAATTTCTCCGTCCTTTTTCTTCCCTCTGGGTCTGGGTGTTTCCTCGATTGTAATTACCTTGCTGTTATAATTAAACCGACAATTTATTACCTATTAGCAAACAAGCTCCTTCTTCCTGTGCTCAGCTTAAGCAGTGGCCCAGTACTGTCAGAGAGGCAGCTAGCACTGCATTACTCATCACACTGGTCCGAAGTGTGTTAGCCGCCCAGATGAGGAGAACCTGGGAGAAGGCAGGCCGGCCCACTTCACGACAATTACCCTATGAATCACAACGAGACAACGGCACAGGCCCTGGTAAGTCTCATATAAAAAATAAAACACATCGGATAAAAACAATGGGATAAGATGCGAACCAAATTAAACTTCCTCAAAACAAATATCTGAGAGTTAAAACATTAAAATAATCACAGGAAGACCTCAGCATTCCCAGAGCTAAAAAAAAATTGTGTTTAACTTTTAGTTATCTGTGGTGTCAAAGACACAGCCCGTAAAGGAGTTTAAGCAGGATGATTTGATTGGGAAAGGTTAAAACAACCAGAAAGTGTGAGACTTTTTTTTCAGCTACAGCAGAACAGATAAGCAGTTAACACCTTAAAACGTTAGGACATTTCTGCTTCCTCCATGGGTAAAACTGAGGTAAAATAAATATTACAAATATTTAAAAATGTTGCAGCCACCTTAAAGTGTTGCTTAAAGCAGGGCTATGCAGTTTCGGGAATTTCTTCGCTGTATTCTCGCTTTTTGCTCGCAGGTTTCTCTGTAGAGCTCCCCCTACAGCTTCGGAATAGATATTTGACAACACTGTCGAAAAACTCGTTGGCGACTCTCAGATACCAGAGGCTATATAGATCAACGACATCAAAGCAGATGGGACATTCTTTAAAACGTCTTCTTCATTCAGGTTCGAACAGCGTGAGGAAGCGCAATAATAACAGAATTTTAGCAGATTTTTTTTGCCGTAAAGCAAAAGGGTGGTTTTTTGGCTCACAGGCGCTTGGGGGGTGCGAGACGACCACCATTCAACCCGAAAAAAGTCAAATAACTATTACAATGACTACGAAGCTGTTCGGTTAAGGTAAAAAAGTTACTTAGTTCACCTTTAAGTGAAATGTGGAAGTGAACAATGAATATGAGTATGTTCTTTTTTTCTCTTTTTCTTTTTTTAAATTCAAATTTCAGTTTTAATTTGCTTTATTGACATGACAAATATTAAAATATTAAAATTGCCAAAGCATTTGCAATTTATCTCAAAATGGTGTAAAACAAAAAGAATACATAATAGAATAAAAAGGTTATATATGTAAATAAAAATAAAAGTGAATCAAGTAAAATACGGTTAAAGGACAAAAACGTAACAATTTAATTTGAATGTCCACTTTAGACTTTCTACTAACTATAAGTAACTTTGCACCTGCATGTTCAATTCAATTCACGTTTATTTGTATAGCGCTTTCACAATACACATCATTTCAAAGCAGCTTTACAGAAAAAGTGTATGAGTCCATATTACAATTTAGAATAATCTGTTATCAGAGGTAACTGTCTAAGTTATGTATTTCAGAAATGTACATAAAATCACAGTTAGCTAAAATGTCTCATTAGCAGTTGGCTGTCTGCTTAATTTCTGCTGACACTTTAATTTGATGGTCACCCAACACACAGTCTACTGACTAAAAGTATCTTTGCAACTATATGTCAACTTATTCTACTAACCCTTACCCTAACCTAACAGTCTATTAATACTCTAATGGAGGGGTGCAAAACTCAGTTCCTAGAGGACCACAGTCCTGCAGAGTTCAGTTCCAACCCTGCTCCAACACACATAGGCTGCATCCGAAAGCTTAAAAATGCTGCCTTCAGAGAATGCATTCCAAGGTAGGAAGGCATCAAGGCATGTCCAAATCCAATGTTAGCTTCACTTCCTGTCTCCTGAGATACCTTCATCTGATCGATTTTTGAAGGCAGCATAGATGTATCCTTCGCTGTCTTTGATATCCTACAATCCTGTGCTTTTCATTCTGTGACAGTTGTGTGAAAAAACAAAGATGGCGTTTAAAAGTTGTGGTTTGTCAGTTTGTGTGTAAATGGACGTTTCTGACCAATGTTTTCCACTTTTAATGTAATTTCTAGCTAGAAATTAGTAATTAAATATTTGTTAGTTATCACCAAAGCTCGCTCTATTTTGCTCCTGAAGAATTAAACTGTTACGCTGCCATCAAAGCCTGTTCAAAATCAGTTTTTTGAGGTACATTTGTGCGCAAACCCTGCCTACAAAGCACAGCCTTAACCTGTAGTTTTCAAATAAGCCAGAAGGACTTGAATAGCTGGATCAAGTCTGTTTAATTAGGGTTGTAGCTAAACTCTGCAGGGTTTTGCACCCCTGCTCTAATGAGGGTTAGTTGACATGTAGTTGCAAAGTTACTTATAGCTAGTAGATTGTCTAAAGTGGACTATCAAAATAAAGTGTAGCCAAATAATAATAAGGAAGAGCAATGGTAAAATGCTGTACAGACCAAAGCTCAGTCAATGAAATCACCCCTAATAATCAGGAATGTTTGAGCTGGGATCATGATTGAGTCCGTTATATATTATGCAGTTCAATTAAAGCTGATCCAGGCCTAGGATAGAGAGAGAGAGAGAGAGAGAGAGAGAGAGAGAGAGAGAGAGAGAGAGAGAGAGAGAGAGAGAGAGAGAGAGAGAGAGAGAGAGAGAGAGAGAGAGAGAGAGAGAGAGAGAGAGAGAGAGAGAGAGAGAGAGAGAGAGAGAGAGAGAGAGAGAGAGAGAGGGTGGAGTTTCAACTCTCCCCTCCTCCACCATCCAATCTGAAAACCTACTTTTCTGTGCCATAACTGGGTGGATAGGCCAACAGTATCTAATAATAGGTATTGACTGGTTGAATGTAGGATGAATAGGGTTGGGTATTGGATCTCCATTGAGCCCCAGGTCACACAGCCAGCTACACTGAGAACACGTCTCATAGGGCCAAACAAAAAAAGAAGACATTTTAAACTTTCATGACTGCGAAGGAATCTGTGCTGTTTGGCCTTTTAAGGATTAACTCTTTGTTCTCAAAGTGCTGGACGATCAATAACAGAGAGAGAGAGAGAGAGAGAGAGAGAGAGAGAGAGAGAGAGATCGACCACAGACATCTCTATTCCAAAACACACACATACTGCCCCTACCGTTTACTGGATACACATATATCCAGTTTTACTGTGAGAACAAACAGTCCGCACAAAGGTGAACAGTTGTCACTTTTGCGTGTTTTATTTCAGCACAAAGCCTGCATCTTATTCAATAAACACCTGCTATCAAGTTTAACCAAGCGCTAAATATGCTGAAATAGCGCTTGCACAGTGAGTGTTTAGGTCATTGTCATCCTTTGCAGCCTCATTTCTGTATTTTTATAGATTTTGTAGACAAACTCAGTTCAGGATTATTTGTTGTATCTTTTTAGCGCTTTACATTTACAGCTTTCATCGCTGACATGCTCTTCGTGCTTCAAAATTTAAGTCAGAATGGACATGCCTAATAAATCTCTCTGAAGAAATCTGATAAACAGATTAAATCCATCAGTAACACATTTTTGGACTAAGCATTCTAATGAATGTCTAACCTCTTGCCATGAAAACTTCTGAAAGTCTGAACTCCTGTTTTGAATATGTTTTGATATGTATTCCTGAAACCAATTAAGAAATTGTCATTTCTCCTTTTGAGACAGTTAAATGTTGATCTTTGAATCTTAGGCCTTTGGAGTGATCAAGATTAATTTAGATTTTTGAAAATTAAAACATGAAATGAATGTTAACAAACAAGCCTCGAATCTAGTGGATACTTTAAAAAATCCAGGAGATTTTTTTTTTTTTTTTTCACACTTTATCATGCGCTAGATGAGATAAACCTACTTTTTAACTACCGATGGGATAGTCAAGTATTTTGAGCGATCACGTTTTTGTTGTATGGAAAAGAGCAGGTTTGACATTTTGTTCATTGGGAAAACATACATTTAATGTGATATGCAGGCGAGTAGTTCAAAGAAAATCTGTGTGACTCAATTAAACTGACCAAATTTAGACATGAAATTTCTTTCAAAATGAATTAGACAAACACTTTTTTTTGTTTTGGCACACTGTTTTGTGCCAAAAGTAAGCATCTAGCTTAATTTTAAAGATGTTTCCGTAATTGTATGTATGTGTTTATTTATTTATTTAAAAATTTGTATTTGATTTTATCCCATTTTTTCCCAAATCCCAAATCAGACAGAGCAAGATGCTTCTGAGTCCCAGTGGTCTGTTTTGGGTGAGAATTAGGAGAATGGCTGATATGAACTTCCTGTGTTGTGAGGTCACGCAGATTATTAGCGCACAAATTGAACGCTCTAAAATGATCTCTCAGGTACTCGTTCAGCTCACATTCTACCAGCCCGTCACTCCTGATTATCAGATTTAGCATTAGCACACATTCTCACAGAGGGAGGGCAGAGAGGGGAGGAGAGAGAAATAAAGCATTCAAGGGTCCCGCTCCATGAGTGCCAGCTCGGCACACGCTTGTGTGCGTAATGAGTGTGATGTTTGTTATTTTGTGTGTGTGTGTGTGTGTAGAGGCGAGGCCTGTGATCATGTGTACTGCCAGTTTCCCCCACCCTCTTCACTCAGCTCAAGTCTCGGTGAGAAAGAGTCTAATGAGAGGTTCACAGGCTGTGAACTGATGGCCCCTCTCCATCCACCTTCACACATATACACACACTAAACCTGAGCAGCTGGCGCCCACACCACTGGTTCAATGTCACATATCTTACTCTCGCTTTTCCACACTTTCATCTGCCTTGTGTGCCACCTGAGACTTCACACATACACACACAGTAGACTATGTGGAGACAGAAGCTGGGCTAATGAGCATGGATATTCTCAAGTCCATTGCTCTGTTCTCTGCTGGGTGTGGAGTAGAAATGAGTATGTGTGCGTATGTCCTCTGCTTTATTACAGGTGAGAATAGAGGGTCAAGAGGAGTTAATGTGCCAGTCTAGCACCAATGCTGCTTGGAGGAACAGGGCTGCATGGGAACCTTCCTTCTCTGTGTGTGATAATGTGTTTAAAAAAAGTAAAACACATTTTCGGTAGGGTATCCTCACAGATTTGGTTTTATTGTTCAATACACATCTTTTTATTATAACATTTGTATTGAACATCAACAAAATGTATGTTTGTATTGTGTTTTGGGAAAACAAAAGATATGCTGTCTGAAACTGAGATATGCTGTCTGAAACTGTCAGCAAGTGGTCAATTACTCAGCACTGGGATGGTGGCATTTTTTTATCCCAGGTGTTGGCTTTTTTTTTTTTTTTTTTTTTTTTTTTAATGAAATCAATGCTGTTCTTTTGAACTTTCTGTTCATCAAAGAATCATTTAAAAAGTATCATCAATAATCAGACCTGTTTCAATTGATAATAATAATAAATCTTTCTTGAGGATCTTGCCATCACAGGAATAAATTACATTTTAAAATATATTAAATATTATATCTGACTGCTTTACTGTATTTTTCCAACTTAAAAAAAAACTTACCAACCCCAAACTTTTGAATGGTACAGATTTTATTGATTTATTCATTTAAAATATTTGAATGTTAAATATTAATAATGTAATGTTAAATACCATTAATAGTGTAAATGATAATTAATATGAATTGTGTACATTTTCAGATCTTAAAATATGAACATTTATATTTTAGAAATTTGATCTTAACACATAAACACACCATTTCAATATTTATTGTGTGGAAAGTATTCAAATCAATTTCAAGAAGTGTACATTTTTATTTTTTTAATTGTGTGTTTGTAGAATATATACAATGCTAACACAGACACTGGTCAAGACAAGGAAAAAAAAGTATTAAAAATGTCATTTACACTACTGAATTCTTTTAAATACAATTAATAATTTTGTGGAAATGTTAATGGTGACATAATTGTCATGTGTAGCACGTACAGTATGACCACTGTTGTTGTTATTTTGAAAGCTGTTTTGGTAAAACATTACAATAAGGTTCATTAATTAACATTAGTTAACCTTAGTTAACATGAACTAAGAATGAACAGTTAAAGAAAGACCCAGCAATACTATACAAAATTTACTATACACATTTTCTTTTTTTCTCACACACAGATATATATATATTTTACAGAAGGGCGAAGTGTGCCCGGAGTTGACACATGGGCTTGCTAAGGGCTCTGAGACCTCGGGTCAACCATGTGTGAGTGTGTTCATGCATCTGTGAGTGTGTGTATGTGTGCGTATGAGTGCCTTCAGGTGCAAAGTGTGTGATACGCTGTTCTCCAGCTGTAGCAGATGTGAAAAAGAAGCCCGCACAGGGGACACAGGGCCACAGGGTCGCCAGAGAAACGACCACAGCTGTGGCCCTTTCACACACACACACTCAAAAGCATACACACTTTCTCACCCTATCTCTCAAATATGCAAGTTTCATTTTGATATACTTCTGACCAGAGACATTTTATTCTTCACTGTCTGAGTTCAAGTCCAGGACCTTTTTCTTCCCCTTTTTTGACTGATAGGACATAAATGGCTGATAATATCTGCAAATACTGATAGATGCCCTATGCATTAGTGCATCATTTATATCACAATTTGAATCAAATAAAGTTTTGGGTGCTATTATTAATGTGTGTAATTCAGTAAACTTTCCATCGCTCTCATTTTCTTTTCTTTCAAGTGTGAAATTTCTATGAAGGGCCAGTATTGGCTTATATCTTCTAGTAAGCCATGGGTCAGTTGCAAAGACAACAGTTCAAGTGCAGACAACATTAATACAGAGGAGCATGTGTGCAAAACATTAGCCTTGAATTCTTAGCCCATAAATTAAATGTGTTTTACTTGGATAAAACACTGGATTCTAAAACTGGCTTTAGAATAATACACTAGTTTCTAGAAAAGTGCTTTTTTTTGTCTTCTGTCTCCTCATGTCTTTCATTTGCATCTTTACGACCAAGAAATTATCTGAGGGGAAGACGCATGGGCTGATCATAAACGAGCATGAGTGTTTTAGCAGTCTAGAAAGTGTGTGTGATTGAGAATCTGCAGAATGAGTATGTACGATTTACTTCATTTACATAGGTATTCTCATTAGCATAGTTGGGAACGCTGCTGGCCTCTACGCCCCAAACACGGATCTATCCATCCACTCATGCTACGCGACTGTATAACCCAATAAGCGTAATCCTGACAATGAACTGTGCTAATCACATTTAATATGCAAATGAGATTATCTAAACTTTGGTAAACATTGGCTAATGTTGCAAAACAGGAGATTTTTGGGTTGGGGGGCGGGGGGGGGGGGGTACGGTGCTGAGAAGCAAATGCGGTAAATCACTACTCCCCTCCTGTTATTTGCTTTATTTGTTTACGGGCTTCTAACGTATAAACAGTACAAACTCATTTTAGGGATTGTGGAGCTTTAGGGACGTGTGTGAGGTGGCCATAGCCTCTGTGTGGCTGGATGCAAAAATGGTGGCAAAGCAATTAAATTCTCATTTAGCTCGAGCGATTAAAACAGACACAAATACAAATCATATTATGCTCATCTGGACGTGAAGGCGTATTGTGCAACAGCCTGCTGAGAGCAGTTCCTTTTCTGTTTCTTTTTGGAGAGATTAATTTTGCTGTGATGTGGCTGGTTAACATCAATATCACTGCTACAGTAATATATATATTTAAACGATACATAGTTAATATTGAGTAACATGCAATTTAGACACCATATTGCAGCTACCTTGTCTGCGCCACCAGCGGAAATCAGGGCTGGACTGGGACAAAAAATCGGCCCCGGCATTACCGGCCCACTGTATGATCATAAACACCACCCATCTTTGCACGCCCTTAATTATATGCATACCAACTCCTATTCATTAAAACCACTAATGCCATGTAAATGAGTGAGAATAGGAACGAGTGAGAGTTAACAGATAAAATAAGTCAAAATTTGATATTTATTAATACAGTTGAACTATACTCCACAGTGATGAATCCTAAAACAAGCTATAAGCGGCTCTGGCTTAGCAATACAAGTGTTTCTTACAGGATGTTTGTTAAAACTATGGTGGTGTGACCTCGGTCCTTCTAGGGGGGTTGGGGGGCATGCCCCCCCCCCCGTGAGAAAATTTTGTGCATTTTAATGTTAAATTTATCAATCTGGTGCACTTTTGAGAGTTCAAAATTAAAAGCTCCAACCCATATTCAGTGTGCAAATTAAACAAAGAAAAATTCAAACCTCTTTTAGTTACAGTGTCTACCTACTACATAATAATAGTTATAATATTAATCCAATGACAGTAATAGCCATATTTTGTAAAACAAATGCACTAAAAAATAAAGGAAACTTTCATAATTAGTGTTGTACCAATTTCTATACTTGAAAGAGATATGCACATGATCTTTTATTTTGACGCAAACTGCATCAAGCTTTTATTTTGGCGGAAAACATGGTTTACAAACGCCTCTCATTAAATTTCTAGTGAATTGCGGTAATCGTCAACTATGCAGATGTGGAAATAATCTACACTCATGCCATGGCCTAAGTGTTTTGAAAGTAGTTCTGCTTACCGCGGACTCTACACTCTCTCATCTCTCTCCTGATCCTCCGTCCTCACTATCATCATCTGCCACAGGAGCTGATGAAGGTCAGAAAACATATTTTGACACATAAAGCGTCTGCTTGGTTCTATTTTTTCACGCTATTACACATTCCTTGCGTTTCTTCTCCATCTATTTTTGACAGATACACACTGACACTGCTGCACGCTCGCTCACTCGTTTAAAGTTGTGATTGGGCCAGCCCAGTGTCAATCAAGAAAAGAGCCAATGGGCCGCTGATCTACGTGTTTCATGGGCTGGTCTGTCAGAAAAAAAAAAAAAAAAAAACTAATACTGACTTTGACCAATGCATTACACCGGCACAAACCCAGCGCCGCCGATTAAGCAAAACAAAACGAATGGGCCGCCGATGTACAAATTTTATGGGCCGTTAAAAAAAAAAAAAAAAAAAAAAAAGTATGATATGAGATATATCGGCCCAAAAAGCACGTCGGCCCACCGGGCAAATGCCCGGTATGCCCAATGGCCAGTCCAGCCATGGCGGAAATAGTTTCAAAGGAACCCAATCAACTACATCGCCGCACAATGCACAACTTGTTTAATTTCTGAATTAATCAGTATTGTTGAACAAATCTGTTGAGTGAATGATTGATTGGTGGCTGCTTCCGAAATCCCATACTCTCTGAGTAGAATTTTTTTTTTTTTTATAAAAAAAATTACTTTGTGACTGCTAAAAAAGTATGTTCTAATATGAATGTACAGTATGTAGTCTGAATGTAATCCGGACATACTGCATTTTCCATGTTGTCATTTTCATGCTGTGTGTTACGAAAAAAAAAGGGTAAGCAACATAAAAGGACACGCGAGGCAAAGTGCAGTTTAAACATTTATTATAAGGCTAATTTTGTTAGGTTAGGGTGGAGTCTAACACTCAGAAGAGAAAGAAACTAATCAGAGCACAGAAACAGATACACACAAAATACAAATACAACACTCATAAGGGTTAGGCCGTAACACTGTGACCTACAAGCGTCAGTTGCATCGCTTTACTGCCATTTACAAATCCTCTCCCATGGCCTTATGGGATAGTAAAGTGTCCATCGTATCCACATTTCAGAATCTTGCCGGATGTAGTAAGTCAACCGGATATACACATACTGTTTTTTTTTTTTTTTTTGTCTTCTTTCTTGCCTGTATGTGATTTCTAATGCAGCCAATGATTCATTAATAGTAACTTGTTTCATTTCTGAATGATTCAATTTAATGATTCATAGACAATCACTTGTCACCACCTGCTTGCATATTGATGTACTGCTGTTATAGGTTGCTCTTTACATTACAGTTTTCATGTTACTTTTTTGCATAGATGCTTGCAACGACATATTATTGTTATTAATTATTATACTGTAGCAACATGTAATATATGCTATAAGTTAAAATTGTCCTTTTAAGCATTACTCTGTAACTTCAATAATGAAGCTCTAGATCAGGGTTTCCAACTGTCATTCATGAAGGAACTGCAGGGAGTTCGTGAGTTGATGAATAGCTAAAAATTAAATCATAAAAATGTGACAATTAATAGATAATTTTAAACTAAAAACTAAATTTGAAAAAGAAAATGTAGTGAAAACATGTTTAACAGCTTTGATTTCTTTTGTTTTTGATTTTTGACTTTTTTGGTCCTTTCTCCTACACACCTATCCATTACCTGCAGGTGTGCGAGGGTAATTGTTAATTGAATATATATATATATATATATATATATATATATATATATATATATATATATATATATATATATAATATGTATATATGTATGTATGTATATATATATATATATATATATATATATGTATGTATGTATATGTATTTTTAATATAATTATTTATATTTTATTTTTTATTCTCCTCTCTCTCTCTCTCTCTCTCTCTCTCTCTCTTTCCCTCTCTTCTCTCTCTTTTTTACTGTCATGTTCTTATAGAACATGACACCAATATGATTTGCACCATATCATTTTTCAGTGAGACCCCCAGAAGCATGACTTTAATACAAAAAAAGTCAGTGAAACAGTGTTTGGGATGACTACACCAGCACTAGACTTTCCAAGAGCTTTAGGCAGACACAGGGAGATTTTCTCATTTTCCTGTTCCTTTCTCTTTTTTACCCTCTCTCTTTCTCTTCGCTACACATCTGGTGGGTCCGCTGACAAGCTCTTGAACTGTTGACAATAAGTTGATGGGCTAAAGCCCCCCAATAAACATCTCTGGTGCCACCTCGGCCCAGCTGCTAGTGTTTAGGGCTGAGTTGAAAGTGGCCGAGTAGCGAGGCCTGAGTGTCATTAGGCACTCTGTTTATGTCTGCATGCATGTGGCCTGGCCAGAGATTCGACACTTTTCATCACATTCTTGGGTTGCCTGCGCAGGAATCCAGTTGCAAAACACATAAAAGTAAAAGAGAGACCATGAGCCCTCTCCCTTGAGTGGGCCGCAGAGCGAATCGAAGGCTATTCAAAGCTGCAACAGTGCAATGTCCTTTGTATCATGCTACATGTCTAGAAAGCATTTGTGTGTGTTCAAGGTGTCTGTGTAAGACAGAATGATTGGTCCACACTTGCTGTTTAGTGCTGTCGAACAAGTAGATCTTAGGAGAGAGACAGGTAAAGAGAATGGATATTGGTTTATAATCACTACTAGTATACTATGTCACATATATACATACACCTTATATGTGATAAAAAACAATCCCAGCAACCTGCTTCCTAGTCTTTTGAAGATTGATTTGAGACTGTGAAAGTCGTGACACTTTGAAATCAAGCAAGAATGCATCCAATTGGATTTCTGAATCCAGAAAAAAATATTCTCAAGGTCTGATCACAAGAGAGAGCATCAATTCATAAACTTTTGCATTTATCTTCTCTATGTCCTTCCTACGAAGCATTGAAATGACTGTATTCACATAATGGTAGAGTATTGTATCAGTTTTTCTTTCTCACACACAAGCTTACTTGTTCCTGTGATCCACCTGCTCTGAAGGCCAGTTGGTGTGGCTGAGTGTTTTGCGCTGCAGATGGTGCTATATGAGGGAAGCTGGGTCATGCTGAAGGACTGAAGGACCACAGTGCTTCATCATACCGAGGGAAAGTGACCCTAAAGGTCACAGCACACACACAGGCTTAATTTTAGAGCAATTAATCTCCTCTCAAGAGAGTTTTATGTGTGTGGGTGTGTCATCCCGGGTCCTTTGCTGTAGTTAGAGCTGGCCGTCAGCTGTCCGGCCAAGGTGGAGGCCCAGCCATCTTATCGTCCAGGAGAAGCTTAATGTGAGGAGATTAGATGGAACAGAGGAAATTACAGTTTGGCCTTTAATACATTGTCCTCTTACCTAACAGGAACCTGATCCAAATCCACCACGTGGCTACAAGGCCATCACTCCGCCCAACATACACAAGAGGATATGTGACGTACACACAGACAGGTACACACCAGATGATGAGTGGGTGGCAAAGAAGGCAACAAAATAAACCCAAATGAAACAGCAATGAAAATGAAAGAGGCGGAGCTTTTGGTGAGAGAGAGTGAAAGAGTGAGGTGGGACGGAAGAGGTGTTCCCCATATAAAAGCCTCTTCACTGGTTTGGAAAATTAGCTGGGTCCTGTGGTCTACTGGAGCCTTTTATTTATTGATGTAAAGAAAGATAACTACGCCACCTTCCGTATTCGCTCCATTTGCATGAGCAAGGGAAGATTAGGAGTGAAAATCAAACCAAATAAATAAATCCCTCTTTTTCCCTCTCTTCACCTCCCCTTCCCTTCCCAGACACACACTCACCCCTCTGCCATAATAAACACTTTGCAAAAAGTCGCAACAAAGTTTATTTTTCAGACAATCACTGCCAGACTATCCATGGATGTCTGCTGTATTAATCTCAAAGCTCAAAGAACGTTGTTTATTGGCTGCAAAGGTTGGAAAGTAAAAGCTGCCCAACATAACCATCAAATTAAACTGGTATAAACAACGTTGCTGTAAATGCACACTTGTATATGTGAGTGTACAGTATTTGAGAATAGAGTCATGTGGCAGTGTCTTAGCAGCTTAACATCTTCTGCAGGATCGCATATTCACGAGTTTCAGGTTGACATCTAAATGTGGTCTGGTTTCACTGAAGTGTAAAGGAGAAGGGAATCCAATCAGTTTCGCTTACTCTGAATGCCAGTTTGAATGTGTTTGAGTAGCAGCGCTAAATCTTTCGTCATGATTAGTGCCACCTTCTAATGTCTATCCATCACGTTAGTTTCTCACTTTCCCCTTTGCAGGGTTGTCAGAAACAAAATGAAATATCTTAACACTAACTCAAAATTGAATTGAGATTGCCATTTAAATTCTAATTCAATTCTGAATTTAAATTGATGTAGTAAATATTAATATTTAAACTAATTTAGCTTTAGTCATTTTGTTTGGGTAATTGTATATGTTTTTTACATATATCTTTTTTTATTTAGCTTTAATACATTTTTCTTTCAGTTTAAGTAATTTTAATAATTGACACTGTGTCTACACCAGATGCAATAAGTGGCACAATGCAACGTGACAAAAGCATATAGAACCCATTATAATAAGTAATGCTGTCTACACTGGATGTGGTGCAGCGTGACACAACACAACAAATTCCAGACAGTAAACCGATGCCCCGTTCTATTTCTGACTATTCCTGACTATTCTACTATTTATTTATTTATTTATTTATTTCTGACTATTCTATTTCTGTACTCCAAGTGCTTGCGCTACTTCTGACACGAAGGACAAATGGATTAACAACGTTCACTTTGTCGCGTTTAGTGTGGACAGCTTCTAGCCTTTGTGCCACAACATGACAATGGTCTATTCAGTTAGTTGCCATGGCAACATTAAAAATTTTCATTAAACATTAGATGAAAACAAACAAATTGTTAGATTTTATTATTCATATTTATTTCAAATAACACTTTTTTTGTTTCAATTAACAATAGCAACACTGGTTATTAATGTTGTTTCTAACTTGAAAAGCACGATTTTTAAAAATCGTGTTGGCAAAGCTGTTGTAGTTTAGAAAGGTTAAAAAAAAAAACTAAGGAATTTGAAGGTGATGGATGGATAGATGGATGGATGGATGGATGTTATCATGGATATTAACATAATTTTAAACTAAAAACTACATTTAAAAAAGAAAATGTAGTGAAAACATGTTTAACTTTTTTTTATTCTTTCTTTTGTTTTTGATTTTTGACTTTTTTGGTCCTTTCTCCTATACACACCTATCCATTAACTGCAGGTTTGCGAGGGTAATAATTGTATATAAAAAGATATTAAAATATAATTATTTATTTAGTATACATATTTAAGACATTAACTTTGGTGGACCAGGATGGAAGGAAACTTCATTTCCCAGAATGCTTTGCTTGTGTTGAATTTTTTTCCTGTGGGGTGGGGCCAATTTGATTCAAATTCACACTCATAAATGAAAAGGGAACCAGTTCTTCAATTTTGTACAACCCTGACGTAGACACCAAGAGAAGGGGGGCTTGAGCAAATGAGGCCACTGACGCTTTCATCCACCCATATGTGGGTGTTCAGTGATAAACACACTTATCACACACTTGGTCTGCAGGCTAGTTATGTTGACTGGAGGGCAGAGATGTTCGCAAACAGCCACAGTACAGACAGGAGCAGTCCTGAGTGTGTGTATTTGCCCCTCCTTCTTCTCTAGGAGTCCTCAACAGTGCATAAAATGCCAGTGAAGCCCAGCCTGAGCTCAGCTCTTGCACTGCTGCCCCGCTCGGCTTCCAGATGTGGCCTCGGCTGCTTTTTCTCATGTGGATTGAAATCAGCATTATGTCAGCTCTGCATGTGTCCTCTCCTCTCTTCTCCTCTCCGTTCTCCTTTGATGTCCTCTCCTCATTGTTCATGCAGCTCATTCGGCTAATGAACCAGTACAATGCATTTTATGAGAGAGATAGTCACTTATTCAAAGGGGACATAAAACCCCACATAACAACAGTACCGATGGAACAGAGGCACATGACAGACAACCCCGTTCAGAAAAAAAGCAAGTATGAGGAATGTGTCTATGTCAAGAAAAACAGCCTCTTATTCTACCCACTATTACTGTCTCTTTTTGTCTTCTCCTGTCCACCTGTGTCCCAGCAGCAATTAAGGACCCTGGTGGATCCAATCAAGGAATCACACGAATGGCTGAATGTGAGTTTATATTCAAAACTCTGAACATCTACATTTGCATGTATATTTGTGTGTGCGTCAGCGTAAATTAGGAGGTGAATTGAGAATGCATTTTAAATAGTTAATTTTAAATCCTGAATTTGAATTGAGGTAGCAAACATGATGCAGAATTGCAATTTGAATCAGAATTAAAGGGTTAGTTCACCCAAAAATGAAAATTCTGTCAGTAATTACTCACCCTCATGTTGTTCCAACCGCGTAAGACCTTCGTTCATCTTCGGAACATAAATTAAGATATTTTTGATTAAATCTGAGAGTTGTCTCACTCCTCCATAGGCTTCTATGTGACCGAAACTTGCTGGCCCAGAAAAGTTATTAAAGAGATCGTTAATATAGTCCAAGTAACTCCAGTGGCTCAATCTTAAGTATATCAAGCGACGAGAATACTTTTTGTGCGCAAAAACAAACAAAAATAACGTCTTTATTCCACTATTCATTTCCTTCTCTCTGGACCTCTAGTTGGTTCGCGTAGTGTTTTTGCGCAGCGCGTCTGTGTTACACGTCACCACGTAGGCTCACTATTGGCCGACGCCGGTCATGTGTGTGATGCGTGATGACGTGCAACACAGACGCGCAGCGCAAAAACACTACGAGGCCCAGAGAGAAGGAAATGAATAGTAGAATATAGTCGTTATTTTTGTTTGTTTTTGCGCACAAAAATTATTCTCGTCGCTTGATATACTTAAGATTGAGCCACTGGAGTTACTTGGACTATATTAACGATCTCTTTAATAACTTTTCTGGGCCAGCAAGTTTCGGTCACATAGCAGCCTATGGAGGAGTGAGACATGGCTCAGATTTCATCAAAAATATCTTAATTTGTGTTCCGAAGATGAACGAAGGTCTTACGCGGTTGGAACAACATGAGGGTGAGTAATTACTGACCGAATTTTCATTTTTGGGTGAACTAACCCTTTAAAGGACGTAGAATTAAAGCTGTAAGTTAAAGCAATTCATATAACTAATTTTTAAATAGAAAATAAAAGTTTATGAAGGCAAATTTTGAATGTTGGCTGAACAAAGCCTTTGAAAGTTTTGGGGAAAAAAAGTTTAAAGTCCGCGTGAACCGGAAGTTTCTCCAGTGTTGTGACGTATTTCCCAGTAAAACGGAATATTGAACAGAGGGCAGGGTTTTACTCTAGCGCTCCTCCTCTCCATCTCTGCTCATAGCAGACTAACGGTTTGAGGGGAGTGGTTAAGCGTTTCCCAACCCAAGCCGTCAAACCTACATTATCAGAGAAGGAACGCCATTCCAGACCGGAAGTAACTTTTCAGACTTTGATTAAAGATTATGACGGCAAACAATTTTTTTCTGTGTAATAACTTGCACGGATTAATTTTTCACCACAAGACTAGTAATATGCGCTAACAAAGTAAATAGGGTCAATTTTGATTTCAGTTGGACTTTAAATTGCTTAGAAGTTTTAGGTTTAGACCTTATGGACACATTCAGCCAATGTTTTAATGTAGAAATGCCACCTAGACATTTTTAGTAACACTTTATTTTACAGTGTCCTTGTTACACATTACATGTAGTTATTATAGTAATAACAATAAATGATGCATGTTACATGAATTTAACCCTAAACCAAAACTTAACCCTATAGTTAATTAACATTACTCAGTACTTAAGTGTTTAATTGCACTGTAACAAGGACACTTTATGTGTCTCTTATGCTCACCTAGGCTGTGTTTATTTAATTGAAAAATGACTGTGAAATCTGTAATATTGTGAAATATTATTACAATTCAAAATAAATGTTTTCAATTTTAATATATTTTAAAATATAATTTATTCCTGTGTTGGCAAAGTTGAACTTTCAGTATCATTACTCCAGTCTAATATGCTGATATGGTGCTCAATAAATATTTCTTCTTTTTATCAATGTTGAACGCATTCCTGAATCATTCCTGAATAAAAGTATTCATTAATTTATTTAAAAAGAAATCTTACTGACCCCAAACTTTTACAGTGTAGGTATAGATTTAGATATAGATTTAGGTCAGTTTATCAGGACAGCTTTACCCTATAAGATAGAGAGAGAAAAAAGAGAACACTTATATAGGCTAACTGACTTCTTTGTCCATACAGTATATCTATCAGTATAAGCATCTGTTCTGATTGTTCTGATTTTGTACTTACCAACATTACCGCTTGTTTTTGCCATCACATTTTATCTTTTCAAGTGGGTTTATTTCCTCCACAGGAGACCTTTGTGCTGCACTGTACGCTCACAAAGAAACAAAGAGCGATATCTCATAAAACATAACAGAATTACAGCCTGAATGAACACACACACACACACACACACACACACACACACACACACGCGCACACGCGCTCTCATACATAAATATGAGCCACACACATTCTCTCCCTGGGTTTTGCACTCATGCAGGGGCTTTATGGAGAGACATGAGTAAAACCAAATCAATACAGAAGGCCATACTGATGAAGAATGAATCTGAAAGTGATTATATCTGTAAACAGTGATCAATATGGAAGCTGTTGCGCAGAGTGCAAGATAAAAACCAGCCCTGATAAATTCTCCATCACTTCACTGTCCTTCACTGGAGCTTAATAGCATCAGTATGCAATCGCAGCGCCAAAGTCATTTTCAACAATATGTTTTACTATCACTGTCACAGATTGAAAGCAGCTCACTCGTTTTACGTTTGAGAAAGCATATGGTCGCTAAAGGCAGATCGTTGTTTATATGCTCTGCATGATCTGTTGTTATTTCTGGCAAATGGTCATCGTCTGACTTGCTCGTCTCTATCTCTCCTCCGTTTCTCTCTCGGCCTGTCTACGGTGCTGTGATTCGGGTGAGGATGGTGGACTCGTGACAGATCAGGGCATTCAGGCTGGTGACATTCCTCCTGGCGAGCAGATCCATCCTGAGCAGGGGGTGAAAAATGCAGCGGCGCGCTGCTGCTCAGCTGCAGATGAATGGAGCTATCTGTCTTGTCACGAGGGGTCGGCGGGAGAGGTTACAGCCCAACTGTACCTGGTCTCCGGTGCTGACGCCTGCACGCCGCTTTCCTTTACAAGGGAAGAAACAGAGAGGGGAGGGAGAGAGAAACGAATCCTGCCCCATCAAGCACTTCTTCAGTCCCTCCAGAGCTCATCTCACTTCCCATCATCCTGCGGTCCTGCTGCCCTGAGCGCAGGCTTTGACACATCTATATGTTTTTCCTTCTGACCTTTCAACGTCCTTTCTGTCAGCGCCTGTAAACCATAAGCTGATGTATGAGGGCAATTTTTAGCGGTGCCACTTGTATCTGAGTGATTGCGCAAACTTTACATTTGGGGGGCCTGCCACCCTGCCACCTCCTCAACATCACTTTATTTGCTTTGCTTGAGATTGAGGCAGAGAAACTGAGGGGAAGGAGTAAAAAAGCGGATAGGGGAGGGGAGGGGACGGGGGAGTCCATTCTCAACAACCTCCAGGCAACAGGCCTGCACTTTATCAGTCTAGCTAGCTGAGCCCCCCAGGCCAGTTCAAATAGACCAGTTTCAAATACATACTTGAACAAACAAACTCCTGTACAAAGAAACCAGAGAAATGCTAAACTTTCAATGGAATACTGATCCCACATGTTAATATCTAATAATAAATCTAACCCAGGGGTTTTCAAACATGGGCCAGAAGGGGGGTTAGGAACAATGTAAAAAAAAAATTTTTTTACTACTTTCTGAAGACTGTCTAAAATTGGAAATCATGGGAAATTATATTTGTTGTGAAAAGTGGATTGAGTTGAAAAGGTTTCTTTTCAAGTCAAGTTCTAACATTCATGTACTGTAGTGGGTTTAGGGAGAAAGAAGATATGCTGTTTAAATGTTTTAATAAATTAATAATTTAAATATTTTAGATAATATTTGAATAATTTGCTTTAGCACAATGAAAAAATAAAAGCCAATTATTTGACTGAGGAAATATTTTGCCTTTATAATATCACTTTTTTTTTTTTTTTTTTTCATGCAGTATAAATGTAATCCCTTCTAAAGGGAGTTCTTTACAAGGGGATAATCATATTTGTTGGTCCTTGGTATTAATATGTTTAAAAACCTGCTCTAAATTGTTTGAATAAGCATCCTAAGACTGTAATATGTTTTCTTTTGCTTTCCTGCTTTTCTTAAACTCTCCTGATATTAGAGTAACAATTACAGAAGAATAAAATAAAACATATTTTGATAGCTTTTAGAGCTTGGAAAGAGTTCAGTTTGAGCAGATGTTTTATACCATCATCACTTTCCTCGTCAGAGGTCATTTCCCTGTACATTCAGTATTTGGCTCATATTCGCCATCTCAAACATATTCTCAAAACTATAATTTTCAACATGTTCAAAATCAACATTTTGATCGCTGACAGTTTCTTCACCAGATCGACCATCAAGCGACAGTGACACTAATATCTGATTGTGTTCAGTACTTGCTCTGCAGGAAATCGCTGAGCCATTTCAAGTTTTGCTGATGATACTTTCTATTCTTTTGTTTTCTGCTGCAGTAACTATGAGTGAAACGTCACTTCATCTTTGTATATCAGACATTGCCACCTAGTGTAATAAAGGTGAATGGCACTTATTCAGTCATCAAAGATTAAATTATTGTTGTGAAGAAAAATATTACACTGTTACACACCTCGGGTCATTAGCGACCCTATACAATTTTTACAAAAAAATGAATGGCAAAACAGGCATTCTTTTATTTGATATATTTTTTTCTTTTATATTGTTTATAATGAATTGACTGTGGAATGCTAAGAAGTTTGATGTCTAACTTTAAAAAATGAATGAGGAGGAGGGTAGTGAATGATGTCCCGGGTCACTAAAGACCCAAGATATGCGTTTAGGGGTTAAAAGAAAATACTATTTCAGTGTTTCTAATTCAAAATTTCCTGATTTATTCATTGTGATACTTGAAGAATCTTTGTAATTATTTGTGAAATTTACTTTTTTTCAGTGTATATTTGCTCTAAGAAATATTCTAATTCGTATTACAATCTCCCAGCAGCATCAACCATAAACCAAAAAACAAATGATGCTGTGTCCCTCATGTCCTGTGGTAGTTGCTGCAGAAAACTTGTGTGCACAAGCTTCACATTGTCCTATTATTCTCTGTGTTTGCCACTTTGAACACTTTCTGGTGACATATGTTTACTGTCACATCCTGAACACTTGGGTCAGCTGCCTCTCTACACTTCTCATCACAAACTCTGACAGCCTAACAAAGCAGTCATTAGACAGCCTCTCAGACACGACTAGCACACCCTCTTTACTTTAGGGAAAACTAGCATAATAAAATAAGAAGCAGAGAGTTAGTATCTGCCCATAACAAACACACACAAAAACAAAACCTCATTCATCTTTTTTTTTAGATTTTCTTTCTTTCTAACCCTCCCCTGGTTGTTGGTCTCCATATTTATAATTTAGCATTATATGACATTTTAATTTGTGCAGCTTGAAAATAGCACTTTCAGTGGTATAAATATGGAGTGCCACTCCTGTGAGAAAAGCCTTTATACTTTAGTAGGTTAAAACTAATACAAACAAAACTGGAATTATTAATTATTTTTAAAAAAAAGGAAAGAGAGAAAGGCAAAATCCCTACATTTCAATATCATTTGCATTTCGATTTCGAGTCAGATTTTCAGCAACTTGACTGTTTTCCCTCCTCCTGCGTTCTCTCTAATATCTTGCAGGATCAAAGGCTTTCATTAGGTTTAACTCCTCCAAGCATTGTTTGCCTCCTAGGACTACAACAAAGTTCCCTCTGTGTGCTAGATTCAGAAGAATAGAGAATTAGTTATTCCTGGACTAATCTGACATCAAACAGAGGAGAGTTAGAGAAAAGTGACAATGGTGACTGCGGAAGATTGGCCATACGTTTCCACAGGCACCCAGGGAAGTGAAGCTCACTCTCACACCTGAAACACAGCCTTTACATGACAATGATGGCTAATAATAATTACTATTATTTTTATTATTATTATTTATCATCATTATTAATAATTATTATTATTATTGTTGTAGTTGTTGTTATTGTGTGACTTCAAGTGACTTAAATCTTACTTTATCAGGCTTTCGGCATTTGGTCTGATAAATGTGTGTGGTTTGATGGACGATTTATTGGGGTTGTGCTTTGTTGTTATTTTATGTTTGTATGATTTTTAGAGTTCTAAGCACTTTGGTCCATTTTTATGGCTTTGAAAGTGCTTTATAAATAACATTTGAGTAGAGTTGTTGTTGTATTATTATTATTATTATTATTATTGATATTATAAATTATTACTGATAAATAAATAATATCAATAATACGTATTATTATTATTCATTACTCTATTGAGTTTTCAAGAATTTAATATTAACAGACCCTACAAATAATCATCATCATTGCATTTTTAATAATGTTTAATAGTCATTTTTCCAGTCAAAGAAATACCTCACCTTTACTTTTTATTTCCATCTTTTTTTAATATTAAATCCCTGCCAACTCCCAGAGAGTAATGAATTAAGATATCTTATATGTCCAGGATATACTGTGGATATCTCTGTGGAATCACACCTTTATTACAGATGGCTGGATGAAATCCTTATCCAGCTCTCTTCATTCAGTTAGCTGCCATTCTTACAGTCCTATAAAATAATTATATCCTAGAATTACAGGTTTTTAATCTAAGGCATATGCAATTACTCATTGAGATAAGTTGTCTTAATATGATCTGTCTGCTTTGAATAACTTGGTTTATGTTCTTGATCCTGGTATGATTGTGGTCCTGGTATTCCCTACAACAAAATGTCCCCACAAAGACCGAAATACCAGTAATCTTCGACCTTGTGGTGATTTTATTTTCTTTTTTCTTTTTTTCTTTTGGTACCCATGAGCACAGCAGCTTATAAATCATATGAAAATTATGTTTTTTTGAAAATGTAAAAATGCAGAAAGTTTTATCTGAGGCTTTAGGGGTAGGTTTAGGGGATATAATATACAGTTTGTACAGTATAAAAATAATTATGTCTATGGAAAGTCCCCATAAAACATGGAAACCTCTGTGCGCGTGCGCGCGTGCGTGCGTGCGTGCGTGCGTGCGTGCGTGCGTGCGTGCGTGCGTGCGTGCGTGTGTGCGTGTGTGTGTGTGTGTGTGTGTGTGTGTGTGTGTGTGTGTGTGTGTGGTAAGGCCCCAGCTGAAGGAAGCAGAGAAATGCCCACAGAGGTGTGTATCCTGAGGACAGTTTTTAGGACCTAGGTCTCCTTCAAACTCACCTCAGCTTTTACCGTCCTCTGAGCAAAACACACACAAAACCCCTATCATAAAGTCTATGCACACACACACACACACACACACACACACACACACACACACACACACACACACACACACACACAGAGAAACAAATCTGCATGCATTTCATTTGTATCTGACTCTGAGAACTGAAGTGTGCAGATTATTATTTTCTATACCTTGTAAAATGACTGATCATGGATAAAAAGCTGAATGAGTTCAAATGAGCAGTCAGAGAAATAATTACCTGAATTCTCATAGTGTAATTTTCTGTAATCGTCAATAATACGAGATCTCTAGAGCCCTACTGCTAGGCTAGACTAAATAATTGTGATTTGATTCAATGTCACTTCCTGTAGATATAGATCTTTCTCTTTAAGAGGCCAGTACCTGACAAAAAGCTTAAGGATTGATTTGCATAATGAAGTTTGACAGGAAAATGATTTAATTACAGAATTTTTGAACTGCTTCCCTCAATCTCCCTCACTCTCATTCATAATCAGATTTATACACACACATACAAAAACAATTAACAGATGGTATCACGGACAAAATTGCAAATGTACTCCTGTTAACCTCTACCAGCCTTTCTGCTGTTCTGAAACCACCACTGTGTGTTTATATTTTTCCCATGTCTTTTTATTTTCATGTTTTGGATATGTACGTATGCGGGATCCAAAATTAACTGTCGCTGAGTTCTAAATGCAAGAAAATTGGCTTGTGTGAGTAAATAAACATAGGAACTGCAACACTGCGTGGTTTAAATTAAACTGTGAAAATGATAGTCTGACTCTTGCTGACTCTGTTATGTAAGTGTCAAATCAAAGACGTTTGTGTTTTCTAACAATTTTGGAAGACAATATACCATCAGATCAGATTTTTATCTGTTAAGTTGTGAGACATTTAGAATGTTTCTCACTTTAAGCCACCAAATAAAACTATTGTTAATTTGTGTTTTTGTGAGTTACCATGAATATTTAATGAAAAACATCTAAATAATTACTAAAATGTATATTTTAATATAAAGTTCATGCCCTAATGTTACAGTTTTATGTGTAGTAAAATATGTTTATGGCCTGTACATTTTCTCAATCCATCTCCGTTTGAAGGGGTGGCCAAAAGTGAACTTTGGACCCTGTATGTTTTGCAGCACAAAGAGTTTGAGATGGTAGAAAAGCTCAGAGATTGGAGATCAGACGAAATGGAGAAGAGACAGAGTAAGGAGGAAGTGAATGGAGGTGTGGAGGGGTGTAGAGGGCAGAACAGTCATCAGATGAGGAAGATGACGGGCCGCATCCCACGAGCTGCCAGATGGCACAGGATCAAAACCTCCAGAGGGGAGTAACAAACACAAATATTTGTTCGCTTGCTGCTCCGAAACAGAAACGCATGCAGACGAGCATACAAAAAGACACACATGTGCACAGGCACAGACAAAAGCCACATTTCCCTTGTGTCTCGCGACAGTCATCTGTCTATCTATCGCAGTATCTTCAGTCCTTCATTGTAGACAACCGCCTGGTTTTCTTTATCTATCTAAGATCATATTTCCCTCTTCATCTGTATATCACTTCTTTAGGATGTTTACCATAACCACCATGTTCACATAAGTCACTTAAATTGTGTGTAAAAATAAGTCTCGAACATATAAAATGACTTACGGTTACCTCATTTCCTATACAGTTCACCTCTCAAGGCCATCTAAGTCACTTTCATAGTTTCACACATTTGCATATTCAAAGTTCAGCTTGAGGGATTGGTCATTCCCACAGAGACCTGGTCTGGCTGCGCATAAGAATAGCGTTTATGAATATGAATTACGTTGATTTTGTTTGCGTCTCATCAATGCAGACACCCTTGGTTCAAAGACCCTGGTCCGCGCGTCTTCAGGGGTGCAGATTCGACGATTTCCTCTTTCCTGCAGAAACCTGTCCCGGGCCTGTGATAAGTTGGACAGACATTCATGGGAGATTACCAGTCGGGCCTGCCAAGTGCCGCGGCAGCACCCGTAATAGATACGCTTCGGCTCTAAATCCTAAAAGGCCCCGCTGCATCTGTCAAGCATGCCCTGAGAAGTCTCCCCCAGTTCAGATGTTATCACCACTACGCCTGCATCAAAAGATTTAGTGTCCACCCTGGAGGATGGTTATGTAGCACAGTTTGCAGGGCAACACAACAAGTCGGCCAGACCTGGGGGCGAGTGGGAAAGGAGGAGTAGAAAAAGAGGGTGGGTTGAAGAAGAAAGATAACCTGGAGATAGCACACCAAAAAAAAAAAGCCTGCTTGGAGGAAACAGGGAGGGAGGATGAGAGCAAAAGCGGTGGCGGCATACAGTACTCCCCCCTTCGCTCTCATCTGTCCAACTGCCTCCTTTTCTCCACCACCACCAGGAGAGAGAGGCCGGGTCCACTAGACCAGCGAGAGACATAAAACAGCAGAATAGAGGTAGCGCGAGAGTGGAAGAGAGAGATAAGGAGAAGAAAAAGGGAGGAATAGAGACAGAGAGATAACAGAGTTTGCCTCTGTGTGAGTCTGTAAGTGCCAGATAGAGCGGGCGATAGTGTGTGTGTGCGATAGTGTGTGAGATGGCAGCTCTCTTTCCCCCCTTTTCTTGGACTCCAGCTTGACTTTAATCTGTAGCCTTACCAGATCATTACAGGGCTACTAGGCCTCTGGGAGCTCGGGGAAAAAACTGACACGAGCTGTCTTCTCCTCTCCCCAGCACTGCTTCATCTGGGCTCTATTAAAAAATTTAAAGAGCCTCCAGCAGGTTCTTAGCCCTGAAAATGGACAGTATCCAAGGAAGAACGCAAGAGGGAGCGAAGCCGAAGGGGGGGCTTGAGAGTCAGGCTTGGGCCTGAGCGAGCACGAGCCCAGACAGCTGCACCCAGACCTGGGGAAGGCCCGGCACAGCTCCCGCTCGCCCCGTCTGCTCCGCGCCGCCGTAAGAAAACATGATTATATTATTATTTCAGGGTCTGCTCCTCGGCACACGGGCCGAGGCGAAGGGGAGGGGGTTGAACGGCGAGGCATTTAGGGGATTAGGATACGCACCATCCCCACGGGTCAGCTGCTAATCAGAACCCTCACGAGATTTCACCAAGATTTTATCCTTATGAATAATTTCACCAAAGGCAGGGAAAACGGGCACATTATTTAGAGAGGGAGAGAGTCTTTTGATGTATTTTTCCCTGAATAAGCACGGGTACTCGAGGATTTCTAGCCCTTCAGAGCAACAGGGACTGGCTTATTAAATGCTCCTGCCGCAATGCCTGCGAGCTAGCCGAGATTAATATCAGCGTAACCTGTTACTTAATTCATTATGGGGATACAGGCTAATTTGATTTGATATTATTTTAATAAAGTTCTGTGATATATAAGATTGTTTCAGGCTATCAAAATAATTTTCCAGTTATTACAGTTATTCAACCAAGTCCTTTGATAGCAGCAGTTGGTCCTGGCCTGTCCTGAATACATTAAGCCTTGAATGATTCATCGCTGCTCAGAAATGTTAAGCTGGAGGAGCGATGTGATGTTTTCCGCTGCTCTTTACAGGGGCGGGGGAAATGAGAAAGAGGTATAGGGTATAGAGAGAGTGGGGGAATGAAGAGGAAAATATTTCCACACGCACCGGGCTTGTACGTGTCATCAACGTGTCTCGTTTTTAAAGGCTAATCTCTCATAAGACATAGCGCTATGGATGCCTGAAAAAAGCGTTTCTTCCCCCCCCCCCCTTTTATGCATTTGAATTGCCATCGTTCATTATTAAAGGTCTCTGTCGTGTATCGTTGTAGCCGTGGCGCTAAGACCGGATGAGCCGCGACCAACACGTGCTGTAGAAAATGTGTCTCCTCTGTGCGGGGGGCTTGTAAATCGATGCCATATAATCGCTCAGTCTGCAACGCTATATGTTAATTCAGCTAGTCATGCTGACTGCAGGCTTTTAAAATATGAAACGCTTGGTATGCTATTAAGATTTCCATTTAAAAAAAAAAAAACGTGAGTGTGGAGGGGACAGCCTCACACAATACTTGTTTTCTCGGTAACACTGTAATTTACAATGTCTGTGTCATTTTCAGTTACATAACATAATTACTGTACTAATATTAATAACAATGATAAACACAATTATTCTTATTCTACTATAATTAGTATTAGTGTAGTCCATACAAATAACAATAATAACAAATTTTGCATTTGTTTATGTTTATGTTTTAAGCACCAGTTCTTAAAATGGCTTGTTGCTTTATTAAACTGACTTGCATATGGCCAATTTTCTGGCCTATCTATAGAATAAAAAAAAAAAAAAAACAGGAGTATGTTAAATATGCAGTCAGCAGAGATCATTTGTTTGAAAGAAGAAAAAAACTCTTTGTTTCTTAACTTTATCATAGAGGATTAGCCATACATTAATTTGCATAGTTGTGAACGAAGGCTAAACGATTTGGGCTTTTTTCCCACATTTAGAGTATTTCAGTTAATTGAGTGTTGTGTGTTTGTGTTGAGTGTGTTGGGGTGCTGGACTGAACGATCAGAGCCACCGAGTCTTTAAAGCTCTCCGTCTGGAGAGAGAGACAGAGAGGAAATGGCTGCTATTAAAGAGTCTGCAAGGGTCTGCTCTCAGTAAAAACACACTCACATTGTCTGACCCTAGTCTGTGATCTTTTAGACCTTTCTGTTGCATTTTGCACACAGACTACCCACATAACCTGCCAGCAAGGCAAAGCGCACCATTCAATCTGAAACCAGCTCTCCCTGCAAAGAAAGAAAAGATAAAGAGTACAAGAGAAACTCAAAGGTAACTGTAAAAGTTACATTTGAAATGTATGTGCGCTTATTTATCTTGTGCCTTCCGTTTGTTTTTAGATTTTAAGCTATGGTCAATTACAAGTCTTTGGGTCAAAGGTTGGCCGGTAGCATTTTACAACAAGGTTGTATATTGTGGAACTGCTGATTACCCAACATGCTTTGTGTCTCAAGTCAAATCAGAGCAAGTTTGATCTGACTACTCACTAGGTCGATAAACATTTGTGAAATGGGTACACTCTCAGAAAAAAGGTACAAAAGCTGTCACTGGGACAGTACCCTTCAAAAGGGTTCTAATATGTACCATTTAGGTACTAATATGTACACGTTTGGTACCAATATGTACCTTTGAGGGACTTAAATGCACTCTTTAGGTACAAAGGTGTACCTTTTGAAAAGGTACCACCACAGTGACAGCTTTTGTACCTTTTTTTCTGAGTGTATAGAGGGATATTAATACTCTATAGATGCAGATTTTGCTGTAATATTACATGTTTTCATGTTTGTTATTGTTGAAATATATAGTCCAGAATGTGTAGTGTTGGCTTGCTAGGGGGGGAAATCATCATTGTAATATATTAGTTACATTACTAATATACAACTGGTATTTAGTTGTGTGTTACTATCTACACTTTCCATGTGATTTACAGATTCACAACAATAAAGCTTTTCTAAATAATGAGTAATGCTAACGTTTACATTATTAGCATTAATTAATGGAATGGGTGGTATTTTGATGGTCCCTTTTGAACATTGTGTTGAGTATAAGTAACTTTGCAACTACATGTCAACTTATTCTAACCCTACTAGTCTACTAATACTCTACTAACACTCAAATGAGATTTAGTTGACATGTAGGTGCAACATTACTTATAGTCAACAGAATGTGTTTAAGGGACCATCAAAATAAAGTGAAACCAATTATTGTTCCTTTTTGAGTCCCTAGTCTGGTAACTTCCATTAAATGAGTTGCAGATATTCTACTGAAAAAAAACATTGATTTCACTTTGAAACTGTCCTTGGCAATTGATTTAAAAGAGAACGAAAAATTACTAAACTGACCAAATACGATTTAAGAAGGACTACTTCCAAAGAAAAGCATTCCTTTGTGAAGAACAATAAAATACACAGTTATTTTGATAAGTCATTCTTTGAGAGAAGAATTTTCCATGGCAAGCATCATTGACATTGCGGCTGATTTTCTCTCTCTTTATTTGGGTCAGGTCCAAAGTGTTACTGACCGCAGAGCCATTCGTCACTGGGAGACTTTGTTTGTTCACCTCCCTCATGGATTACTCAATTGAGTAAAGTCCTCACCTGGGCCTGCTTTAATGGGCAGCGAGATCACCTGAAGCTCCCACTGAGGGGCTGTCTGTCATTGCACACGCCTGACTTCTGTAGTGTTCGCTCATTTATTTCAAGAACAGTGCTTGAACTTTGTTTTTGTTCTGTTCAGTCACAGATTTAGCATTAAGAAAGAATTCCATTTACAAAAATCTAATTGCATTCAAGCAAACAATATATGAGTGAAAGGTCAAAGGCAAAGTGCAATAATAAATTTTGTTTACTAAATGTGTAATTTGTTACAAAAAGAGTGAAATAAGATGTGCAATCTGTAAAAAGAAAGATGCAAAGTGCCCCTAATGCAACCGGGTACAGCAGTGTCATTCCTCTCTCCTCTGTGCATGCGGTGGCAGGTGATAAAGCACTTTTACAAGCTGCAGTAAAGCGCCACTTGTATGCGGCCGGATAGGGGGAGATGGTGGCGTCTTTTATGTACTATTATAATATTATTTTTGGTTTTGCATCCATATTTATTGCATCCCTGTGTCCTTCACCCAAGGCGCTGCAGTTATTGCGTGCAGGGATTGCATTGTAAAAACCTAACGCAGGCACACCGTTGGGACGGGGGGACGTTGACTGTCACCGCACACGCTGCCACACAGGTTTGTGTGCTTACCGCATCATATAATTGGCCCCCTGTGAGAGACCCCGCTTTAATAAGAGAGGAATGGAAGGTTACGGTAGCACTGATGGGCACTGGCGCTGACCTCACTGGAACGGGCCAACCGAAAAAATCTGCGTAGTGCTTTTATACTTTAATACGGTTGCTCAATATTCTATGAACTGCTTATACAAAAATGTGTTTTAACTCCAAAATCTTTTTGCTGGGAGTGATAGTGGAGTAATAAAGAAGTTATTGACTAAATGATATCGATTGTCTAGTCCCCGGGCATAGAGTGCTGACCTTGGAATCACTCCATGCCTTCTTCCTCCACACTGGCCACTCAATAATATATTATTTTATACTTTTAAGCAAAACAACAAATAGCTGCACGGTACAAGGTGAGGAATTGCTGGTAAATTTTTCATGGCTATTTGCCTGTAGGAATTTGGCAGCCCTGTGTGACGGGTGATTAAAATCGGTGTTCAGTCAAGACTTGATTAGGGGTTGCCATTCAACTGCAAGAAGAGAGAAAAAAAGAAAAAAAAAAGGAAATGAAATGAAAAGGAAAACAAGAGGAAGAAAGGCACAGTGTTTTTCTTCGACTAAATCAGATAATGACCTTGAAGACTGGGCGGCATGAACGGTAGCGTTAACTACTTTCAAGCTAAAGCCTGATTTATTCGCAAGGTTACCAGCAGAAACAATGGCCATTGATTTGGCCGAGGTAATTGCTGTGCGTAGACACATCTGGCAGGACCTTTGTCCTGGGGGTGGAGATGGTTGTTGGGGGAGTGCTAAAAGCCTTAATAAACCAGCTTTCATCCCTTCAACAAAAAAATAAAATAAAAATAATAATTAGATCTTTAGAATAGATCTTTTCTTCTCTCCCACTGGGTCAGGCTGTGTCCAGAGCACCTTTCTTCTTTCTCTGGCCTAGATTCTGTTCTCCCAGCACAGCAGCTGGCAAACCGAGTGCAAGGTCCCTGGCAGGGAAGAGCTCCTCATTTGAATCAATTATACATACTCTTCTCCTGGAGTCAGCCTGCATATTTCATGCGCACAGAGGATATTTTATGAGTTAATGTGTCCAGTTGACATGTTGCTGAAAGCTGTGGCCTGTCCCCTTCATTGCCTCCCGATTTGGATCTGAAGTCAACACGCAAACACTCTCATGCCCTGGGCGGCACAGCCCACATACAAGTAAACGCACACACATACATATACAGATAGCTTAGCTCCTTCTGCCTTAATGCCTGGAGTATGTCTGTGAAAAGCATCACAGCTAAAAGCAGGTACACACTTTCTCTATGTGTGTCATACTTCCTGTGGATCAAATCTGTTGTTTGTTATGTCAACGCCCCTGTTTTGGCTGAAAGAGAATAACTTACTCAGCTTTTGCAGCATTAAAGTGTGTCTCTTTTCTCTTGTTCTCTTTCCTTTGTGTTTGGGTCTGATGCCTCTCTCTGTTGTTTCACTGGTTTTCATCTATCTATCTATCGATCTATCTATCTATCTATCTATCTATCTATCTATCTATCTATCTATCTATCTATCTATCTATCTATCTATCTATCTATCTATCTATCTATCTATCTATCTATCTATCTATCTATCTATCTATCTATCTATCTATCTATCTATCGGCAAGGCATGGCAATTAAGGCAAGTTTATTTATATAGCACATTTCATACACAATGGTAATTCAAAGTGCTTTACATAGAAGAAATTAAAATAATCAAAAGAAATAAGAATAATAAAGCAGTTTAGAATAAAAAAAGAAAATACAGTACAAATACTGTACAGTTCTCTCTCTCTCTCTCTCTCTCTCTCTCTCTCTCTCATTGTAGTTTTTTAATTACTTGCAATTATATCATATCTTAATGTTAAAGCAGATGTTCTGTCTTACTTTTTTTCCTTCTTTTAATTAAATAAAAATTCAAAAAGGAAGAATATAGGAGGAAATCAACTATTCACTATTTTCCCAGCATGCACTAGGGCTTGAATAATTAATATGGTCACATAGTTTTACCGTTTGCCTGTTTTATTTACACTTGTTGTTGATTTGGTTGTCACACTCAGTAAGTTGTTGTTTTGTGATGTTAGATGAGTTTGTTCCTCTAAATAATCAGGGTTTTTTTACCCTTGACATGGTTTTTGTACCTTGTGCTGGGATCTGTGCATTATTATTATTTTTTAAATGTTCATGTGCTGAATATTAACAATATTTTTGTATACCTAATTTAACAAACAATGTAACATGACATATTATTATTATTATTTTTTTTTTATAATTTTTTGTTAAATTAATGGCAGATTTTAAGTCTTGGCAACTTGACATTTTATTACTTAAGTTGCTTAAATCAGTAAATGATTAAAAGAAAAACATGCAAACCTTTGGCTTTATGTTTTCAGTTTAAACGTAAAACATTAAATCAATTTGAAAACTATGTTAATAAGCATTATTATTTCAGAGATTTTGTTGGTTAGATCTATAAGTGTGTCTTTTCTGAGTGTTGCAGGAATAAACAAATAAACAACATGAATGCGTAAAACGCCTCTCCACATTCATCCGTCTTTCTCACCCTTGCACCAGCTTGTTCAGGAGGTGTTGCCAGCATCTGCCATTTTTGCATAATGCGCAAGGTGTTTGGAAAGGGGTCTGTTCATGGTACAAATAGCTTTTTTGACCTAGTAATTAACTTGGTAAGACGGAAGGAAGTGCTCAGCGATGAAGCTTTGTGGCCAGATTTTAACATGGCTGCATAAATTATCATTTATGAAACCATAATGCCCTGTTGCAATGTCCTGAACCCATCAGAAGACACAACCCTGTAATGGATGGGGTGTGTGCAGTGTTGCTGCACATCTGCAGGCATCATCCTGCATGCATACCTCCTTTTCATGAAACAGGTTAATCTTGATGCATCACCAGAGACATTCTTACACATGACCTCACAGCAAACTCACACACACACACAAAGAACACAGAGTATGTATGCGTCAAGAGGTGAAACATGCTCTGGATATGGCTGATTTGACACTGGAAACATTCCAGATTGTCTTTTGGAACAGCTGTTATTAGAGAAATGTAAAAGCAGGAATGCAGTTAGAAGTGTCAGATCGATGATTCATCTCCGTCCATTACTGTGTTCCTCAGTGCACGGAGACACGGCTACATGCTGCCCACTCCATCTGCATGCTCGACCCACCGCTCTGAAACACGCTTGACGTCACAACACAATAAAAGAGTACTTCACCAAAAAAGCACTCTTTTTGTTTTATGGAAAAGAGTTTCAGATATGTTTCCAATACACCATAATGTTACATCTAAAACAAATTATAATTGTATCATGTATGTACTCTTAATCATGAAAATGTTGTAGTGCTGCTGGTTACCCAGGATGCTTTGTGGCTGGTTGAGTTTAAAACAGGTTCGGGTCAATTTACTCAAGGAGACTTATGTGAAACATGTTTGCAAGTGAAGGCTCAGAATAGGGTGTAATATTGCATGTTGTGTGCGTTTTGGTGAGTTGAGTTGTTGTATTATTTCTTATTCTATACACTCTGAATGTTCCTAACAATAGTGCCATCAAAATAAACCTGTAGTATGAAATATTGGTGTTTTATTATAATATGTTAATTAATAACTTTAAGGTTAACTGACCATGCAGATGGTCAAAATAAACACTGCAATTTCCGTAGTGTTATTAGTTAGACTTTGCTTAGTAAATTTACCACTTAGTCTTCAAACTTAGCGCTTACTGATTATTCTCTTCGACAAGCTAAGAAAAGCTAGGGCAGAAGTGTTGTAATTATTGTAAGTGAATAAAAGTAAGGGCCCTACACACCGGGACGAATATCGGCTTGCGTTATTCGCCAGTGTTTTTCAACGCGTTTTTTGTGTTCACACCCAAGCGATTTTCGCTGACGATGAGCCGAGTGAACATGCAAATTCATTCCCTGACATTAGATGGCGCTTAATGTAAAACAGAAACCACTCCATAACAGTTCTCTTTTATCAAGATTTTTGTAGTCGCTGTCGCGTTTGTCATATAGTTCTTTATGTTCCGACACCAACGAGACCAGCAGCTCTACAATCATCTTGCCTTGCATCTTCCTCGTCTTATTTCTTCCCGGCAGTGCAGACGTTACTTGGTACATATCTTCTTCGCCGTTACGTATGTGTGCTCGGCAAGACCGTTTTGTGTTTGAGCGCCCCCAAGTTGTGTTTTACTGTAACTTCAGAAGCTCCAGACACGTGAACAAAAGCGCCAATCTCATTGGTCGGAGACACGATGACACATGACAGCTCCAGACATGTGAACAAAAGCGCCAATCGCATTGGTCGGAGACACGATGACACATGACAGCTCCAGACACGTGAACAAAAGCGCCAATCGCATTGGTCGGAGACACGATGACACGTGACAGCTCCAGAAACGTGAACAAAAGCGCCAATCTCATTGGTCGGATAGTTTTTGACGCAGCGCGTCAAACCAAAAAAACAAACCCGAGGCGTTTTTAAAAAATTACGCTTTTACGCATGGCGTTTTTCGCGCCGGTGTGCACACTCACATTGGCGCCCTTTGTTTAGTCACGAGGCGTTAAACGTCGGCAACAGGCCTTAATGAATGTTTTATTCTCTTCCTCACACAAAGTTATTGTATGACTTCAGAAGACTGAATATAGAGCATGAAACATACATTTTATGATTCTTCACTATACTTGAAAGCAACTGCAACTGCATGGAAAAGTGTGGTCAGTATATTATTTAAACTTTTTTTTTTACAGTCAAAACAACTATACCTCACCGATAGGCAGAAGGCAGCCCCTCACGTTTTCCCCTCTCTGGCCTTCTTCGCTCCCATGTGAACGCGGTATCTTCAATCCATCCGGGGGCGGAGAGAATATGCGTACGCTAGCAGCATGTGCCAACAGTGCCGCACATCTGAGAACTTTTAATTTTGCCTTTATTGTATGGATGATCCTGCATACGAGTAGCAAACAAGGCCATAATGGAGCGGCCAGCACCTCGTTGTCTGCCTAAAACCAGAGAGAGAAAAAACACTGTGAAATCTTCAAAAGGAGAAGGGGTTGATGAGTTCCCTAAAGAGGGCTAGGACTTGTGCTTTAAAAGAAAAAGATTTCGCCAGTGTGTGCAATTTTAATTGCGCTCCTATTGCTTGCCCCCAGCCCCCTTCTTTCTCCCACTCTCTCTCTCTTTCTCTCATTCCCTCGCTCTATCTGTCTGGCCTTCAAAGGGAGTCTCATTCACTCTATTTTAATTTCATAAAGTAACCCTGAGGACAAAAGCAGAGCCACTCATGTGCAAAACTTCTTTATTTCAGAATGACATTACAGTGTTATTGTGGAGTGTGACACCATGGAGAGTCACTGAGAGACGACTTTGGCTTCTCCCTGTGTGTAGAGTGCCCACCTACCCACTGACAAATTCATAATGTACTCTGTAGTAAACGCTCACATAATGTAATGAAAATTAGCCAGACCTTATCCTTATTTTCCCACTACCACCTCTTTAAAAAGCAGCGATGGAGGTCTTGGTGGTTCGCCGGGCCCTCGTTCGGCTTGTATTTCTTAATGCTTTTGAACAACATCAGGCTGTGTGCCAAAGCAGTGACCACAAGTTTTTTTTTTTTTTCTTGTTTCTACAAGAATCAACTTGCCTGTCTCTTTGTTTGGAATTCCCCGTCCTGTTTCCTCTCAGAGGCTCCTGATGGGCTGGATCTGCCTTTTGCCAGCCCATCAGCTTTTTCGTCTGTGTGAGAGCCATGTAAGATGAGCAGGACTCTGTTCGGTCCACCTTGCCCCACAGCGATGAGTTTTTTTCTGACTGTAATTGTTGGGCTTTGTTCTTGCTCTTCTTTTTTTTTGTGTGGCTGTAAAAGGGTATAAATGTAGAACAGCTAAAGAGGTCAAACCTGCAGTGAAAAGTGCAGCAATGGGAAACTTATACCTGACCACAAAACAAAGATCTTTCCACTCCATCAATGGACTCTAAAGGGTTTCGAAAGTGATGATGTACTCAATAAAGGCTGACATCATAATCAAAAGTGAATTATATTTAGTTGATACTGGTTAGCTTATATGAAATTACATTTTGGATAAAAGAACCTGATACAATTTTTGCCATTAGGAATTGTGAGCATAGATTGCGTTACAATGATACAATGATGTAATGTAAAAAATCAAATAAATAAATAAAAATATATTTTCAACGTATTTTTCTAATCAAATAATTTTCTAATTAAGTAGTAATGATTGTTATCTACCCGTTTAACAAAAATGAGTGCGTTTACATGCACAATCTAACACGAACCCCACATGTGGTCATGTAAATGCCTTTGACTTGGTTCATTTATCAGGGAAGTTCTTAATGTTTAGGCAAAATTATGTAAATATTTTGCCTATTACTATGATATTGTGCCATTCTGCAGGGTTTATTCCATGTGCACAGATCTATTTCCATTTTAACACTTAAACCGGTTACAAACTCTGACGGTTTCAAAAACTGTAACAAACCGCTTCCTTGCATCGTTGGGTTTTTATAATGAGCTGAAGTTTTTTGATAATAATCAGCCGTTTATTGTAAATGTAAAAAAATGCACTTTGTTGGCATGCTTTACTAATTTTGACCCATGAGCTGTTTTGCTCTTTATTCATTTATTGTTGTTTTTTTCTCTCTTTTTGTTATTTCACTTCATTTACTTTTGTATCCAATGTGACAAGTATACATTTCATCAGTTCATGCATTCCCTGAGAATTGAACCCATGACCTTAGCACTTCTAGTCTTCGACTGTTTGAGCAACTTGAACGCAACTTAAACTAGTAGCTTCCAGTTGGTTTGGTTGTTAAATATCAAAGGTTATAACTTGTTGCCAAATAGTCTTGCTTGTGTCATGCTCTTTGAGAGTGTTGCTTTGAGCACACACACACACACACAGAGCCCTCAGGCAAAAATCATTGCACATATGAGTTTTCAACTGTTTTATGATATATAATGAGGGTTAGCATAAAGGGCACATCGTCGACAAAATATATCGCTGCTCCAGAACGATCACAACTGTCTACAGAAATAAGTAACAACTTAAAGGAGATCCAGACGTTTGGCAGGAGGTGTGTGTGTAAGCAGTGATGGGTTTTGGCAACGTACGGGCAACATTAGCGATGTTTCCAGATTCAAGGAGATTCTCAAGGGGTTAAATTGTGCACCTCGCCAGCATAATTGAAAAGAGTAGTTTTACATTAATTCAGTCAGGGGTATTTGTTGAGTGTTTTATAAATCCCAAGCTTGGCTGACTCCCCACATAATTCTCATGTCATTTTCTCGTTTTAAAGAAATGATGAATTCTCTCCAAAGAGTTTCGTCAGTTTGTCAAATTCTTTTATTTAAAAGTAAAAAGCATGGTTCTTGTGTTTTGTATTCTCCTGGTCTCATACCGTTTCCCTGCGCGTTGGCTCGTGGTGACGGTGTGATGAGTGAGAAGCTTTGGTAGTTCAGTAGGGTTTTGCTGTTCAAAAGAACAGGCCCATTGATCAGGCAGCTCTTAGGCCAAGGATAAAACCCTGACGGCAGGCAGGATTTGCAGCTAACGCCTCGGTCTCGTTGGAGAACGACGACACACACGCACACCTCACCACAGCCATCACGATAGTCGAGTTATGTAAGTGTTAATGATTCTAGGGAGGCATGCAAATTTCTTTCTCCAGACATTTCAGTCAGAGGCTAGGACACATGTTATCCCAATAATGTCACTAGCGAGCTCCTCTAAACTCTGGCTTGGTTTGGGGTCATGTCAGACCTCAGATTATCTGTGAATCTAACATTTTATAAACCTGAACCGCTTTTAATTTAAACGCACCTAGAGGGACGTTAAAACAAGGGAGAATGGGAAACACAGATGTGCTCTCTCTGGTGTATGAAATGGATGTGGACAGGCGAGCTATGAGGAAGCCATCACTCTGGTTTTCTGAGTACAGAGGACTGAAGGAAAAAAAACTAGCATATACAGGCCCATCATGGATTAGCCATCACGGGCTTAATTGGTTTGTGATCTATTTATAGAGTGATTTAGCACCATGTAAAACTCCTCTGAGACGCACACTAATACAGTATGTATTTCATTAAGGATTTAGAGCATCTTATTCAAATGTGTTTTGACAAGAGTCATATTTTAAAGAGATTCATCATCTCATTAAAAAAAATAAATGAATAAATAAAATGCATTGTCAACGTACATTTTTAAAGGCCTTACAAATGTTTGATATAAAAGGTAAATAACTAAACTGCTTAATGAAATTTGCATAATGTTATATACAAATTTTAATAATATACACATTTGTATATAACGTGCAAATTTCATTAAACAGTTTAGTTATTTACCTTTTGATTATTATGAGTAACATGATTTCATGTTGTGATGAGAATGCATTGGTCATTCAGTGTGTATCCAATAATTGTATTTTTGAAATTATCCACTTTTTTTTTATAGCGTCTGAATGCGTTTATTTGATCTCATCAAAAACCCAGTAGAAAAAAAGAAATTGATGCTTTAATTATTTCACATGTCCATGCACCTTTTAGAAATGTGATGTTAACCATGTTATAGGTCCCGTATTATGCCCCTTTTCACAAGATGTAAAATAAGTCTCTGATGTCCCCAGAGTGTGTATGTGAAGTTTCAGCTCAAATTACCCAACAGATCATTTTTTACAGCATGTTTAAATTGTCATTTTTTGGGGCCAAAAAACGCGCTGTTTTAGTGTGTGCCCTTTAAATGCAAATGAGCTGCTGCTGGACGACACAGGGGGCGGAGCTTCATGAGCTCGCGCACAGTCTCTCAGGACGATTTCATCTCACGGAATGATGATAATAGAGAGCCTAAGTCCCGCCCCTCCGCTTCTGGCTCATGGGACCTTATTTCGGAAAAAATATGTATGGAAGTCAATGGCGAGAGACAACTTATCTTTTTATTCCGTCTGAACTGTGCCCTGAATTACACATATGATGTTTGTCAATTTAAAAGGTAATTATGAAAGTCAAGAAAGTCGCAGTTTGTCATAAAACAGAAGAGTAACGTTTAGTTTTATGTGAAAATCGCTCAATGAACTACATCTCTCGTCTCCCATTATGTACGTCACAAGATCCGTTGCTCGTATGTGTGTATTCTGGCTCAAAACACTCAGGCATGACGGCGTTACGTTACGATTATAATGTACGAGTCCGACTATAGAAAAAATGTCAGACGTTAGCTTCAGTAAAGTTAGCTTCATTCATTGGGAGAAAAGGTATGACGTCCCATGTGCGCCTTCTGGGTTTGTAGTCTTTGTAATTACGTATTTTCACAGTCTTATACCTCAGCAGTTTTACATCAAGCTGCGACTTTTTTGACTTTAAAATGTATCTTTTAAATTGACAAACATCATATGTGTAAATCAGGGCACAATTCAAACGAGATCAAAATATTTGTTGTCTCTCGCCATTGACTACCATACAATATTTTTCCGAACTAAGGTCCCATGGTGGTCGACCGGAAGGGGAGGGACTTAGGCTCTCTATATCAGAAACTCTCAGTAACGGTGTTCATTTCGAGTCGGACAATAATGCCTACAGAGTCAGAGTGCTGTATAGAGATGAAACAGGTATAGTTTAGTAGTTTTATTACGGTTATTATAACGTATTTGTCATCTGCTTGTATGTATCCATTATTTATTAATAGCCTACAAGTCTGCTGTCTGAATGATGATCAAACATATACTGATGAGTTTAATAAAGTTTATTGTACATCACACAAAAGATGAAGCGTCAGTTTTACTTCAGAAAATCACCGTAAGAGCTGAGTAAACACAGTAAGTTATTAGAAGTGCACAAGTACATAAACGAATTTCGGTAGAGTTGAGGGAGCATTCCTGTGGGCGGAGGTTAGTCAAAAAACTGTTCCAGTGACGTCATTAAAGAAGGAAGTAGAGGGATGTAGTCCAAACGGGCTGTTCGATGTAGTCAACTTCTGTTAAATAAAATATCTCGCTTGGCATTGAACTTTGAGCTTTATAATTTTACAGATATTATTTATACTCTAACAGCAACATTACACACTAACTAAAGTTTGAAACATGGGATCACGAAGAACGGGACCTTTAAAACAAAATTGGCAAGAGTGAACTTTAGTGTGTACCTCAATCAGACGGTCTTGGCATTTATTTATACTTTATATCTGGGATATGAGAGACCCCAAACATGAGTGATGTAACAGTTTTCATGGAGGACCTTTGAAGCCTTTTTTTGTTTCTGGAAAGTTTGTTTATTATCAGCTGACTTAACTTTTTTTAAAAAGGTGAGGAAACCCCTTACCTTAAAATTATTAAAGGGATACTTCAGGATTTAGCATTAAAGGGGGGGGTGAATTACTGTTTCATGCATACTGAGTTTTTTACACTGTTAAAGAGTAGGATTCCCATGCTAAACATGGTCAAAGTTTCAAAAGTTAAGTTGTACGTTTGAAGGAGTATTTTTGTTCCAAAAATTGTCCTTCCGGTTTGTCACAAGTTTCGGAAAGTTTTTTTCGAGTATGGGCATGTGTGACGTCAGATGGGGCGGAATTTCCTTATATGGGTCCTAAGGGCACTTCTCCGGTAAGATCGCGGGCGCGCGCACACTCGTAGACCAGAGCAAGAGAGTGAAAGCAGTTCGCCATCAAAGCGCCCTGCCCGGCTTTTGGGAAGTCAATGTCACCAAAGAAGTGTGTTTTTGGTTGCCAGGGCAAGACAACCCTGCACAGATTCCCAAAGAACCCGGCGTTAAGGCACCCGTGGATGGAGTTTGTTTTCCTGAGCATAAACGGAGTTGTGTAAGACTGTTGTTCCCTGCATTTCGACGATGATTGTTTTATAAACAAAGCCCAGATCGTCTAATGCTTAAGGATCGAGCAGTCAAAATGATAAAGGTTCGCGGTCGTGCATTGGAACGGTGAGTAAAACTGTTGAACAAATGTCTCTGTGTGTTGTTAGCTCGACGCGTTAGCACAGCTTTAGCTTCGCCCACACGGCCCGCCCCCAGCCGCTCGTTTTTTTTCCGGAAAGACTCGGTACAGCCAATCTTTCAATTAATAATATAATAAAACTAAAGACTTTTTGGAGATATGAAGGATGCAATATTACTCTATAGGTACTCAAGATTAACAGGAGATTGAGTGAAAATGAGCATTTCACCCCCCCTTTAAGCTTTGTATTAGTAGAAAACCTGTAGTATTTTCGAATTACCATGCTTTCCACCCTCATATCCCCCTGAGACAAGAGATTTATGTATTTTTTGTCTGGAAAAAATCCTCCGATGACGCAAAAATCGTAATTTTGCGTCATCGGAGGATTTTCTGGCCAGAGGCTAAAGAATACAGCCAGTAGATGGCGTTGTTCCGCATGTTTTCAGCCCGCCCATAGAGGGTTGGATCTCACTCACAGAATGTACACATAGTTTCAGCCGTCTTTCTTTGGAAGCTAAGCTAGCAGGCTCTTGTTCTGTGAAGAAAGCTGAATAGTAGGAGAAAGCTGAGTAAGTAGGGGTTACCATCCTCCTTTTCCCGGACTTGTCCGGCGGGCGAGATCGTTCAAAATGTACGGGATTCAGCTTTTGCGTTCAGCGGTCGCCATTCATTGTTTACATGCACACCTTTTGTTTCAATCTAACTGAATTCATTCCGATTGGTGAATCTGAATGTAGTGTTTACATGAACGCTAAACAAGTGATCGTTTGATGTGCGTTTTACCATTGCTAAGAAAATTCCCGCTCCTCCGTGAGAGATGCGAGACCCGGCGCGTCTCAGTAATGACGCCACCGGCCTCGCGCCGTTCTCCCGTGGCCGTCAGCCTCGTCCTGCTCGCCACAGTAAACATAATGAATGAATGGCGACTGTAGAACGCAAAAGCCGAATCCCGGACATTTTGGGCGATCTCTAAATCCCTGGCAAACTCATCACGTAGGCTAGCCTTGTTGTTTGTTTTCAACTGCGCTCCCTTATCGGTAGGCGTGGCCTCCTAAGGCAGCGAAGCAAGTGCATTCTGGGAGTTGTTGTCTTTCATCCACATAAGCCAAAAATAAATTTTCTGGGTTTTCTCAGTCTAGAAAGCTCGAAATTAAAAAATTTCTTCACATTTCTTCTACTTAAATGACCTATTTCAAATACACATTCATCTTCCCAGAGGTGAAGTATCCCTTTAAGTAATAAACTTCTTTTCAACGTAATTGAAAAATTAAGTTATGTGAACATGACAATTTCACATAACGTAATTTTTACGCATGAAGTTTATTTACTTAATAATTCTTAGGCAACAGGTTTCCTCACTTTTTTAAGTTAAGTCAAATTATCATTTTTTACAATGCATACGATTAGGAAAAGTCAAGAAGTATAAAAAATATTTTGAGCCATTAAAAGGGCACTGGGGTTTCCAAACAGAGCATGAGGATTAACAATCAATTTCAGTCCTTAACCTTGAAGAATGTTAGTTTCATCATTTGAACATTGATAACATCTCTAATACCATCAAGCCTTTTTACCTCCATTGCCGGGTTGCTGTTATCCACGCTGGCCACTCACAAAACCACCCACTGTCACTTCTGTGTCCACGCGTCGTTTCCAGACATCAGTGCTGGGAGTTGAACCTGTTCCATGAATAAGTGATGGGGCTGGGAAAAAAGAAAAAGCTAGCGTACAGGAAAGGAGCCAGAGAAAGAGAGAGAGACCAGGCTCAAAGGGAAAGCAGACAGGCTATCCGTCAGAGCTTGCTGCACTTCGTTGGGCATGAGAAGTGAGGAAGAAGGGAATGGGACGGGGACACCTGCCTGTTCTCTGGCCAGCAGAGCATGCCTGTGCCAGTCAGCTCTCTCAAGATGAGTTCATCTCACCTTGGGCAGGACTGCATTGCGGGGCCTGTGAGGGCAGCTGGCAACCCAGCCAAGTCCCACTGCTCAGGGACACGTCTGGCACACCCTGCCCGCTAACTGCCTGGCAAATGACTAAGAGAGTGTGTCATTCTCCTGGACCTGGAGTAGAGCTTCGATACGGTGCCATTTATTTCCTGCAGACACAATTCTTTTTCGTTTAATTATGCTGATAAATTAAACTGCATACCAGAGATAGGATTTATTGCAAAATGTACAAATGGACAAAATGTAGAAATCTTGTACAAAATAGGTAATCTACAAGAAATGGTCATTGCCACTGTCATTAACAAGATTCCTACACTGAAAAAAAATAAAATAATAACATCTATGGTTACATTTACACAAAAACAACATTGTCAAATGACCCCTGTTCATGCCAGGTCAGTTGTTACAATGGGTTGCAGCAAGGATGAAACAGGATCTACGTGCAGCAACTTTATTTAAAGATCAACTCAAACCTTTACAAAACAGGATCACAGATACAGGAACAGGACAACCAACTACAACTACAGGGTTTAAATAGACAGAACTGAAGAGTAAATTAACAAGACACACCTGAACTGAACTAACAATCAATCAAACACCATATAGAAATCAAAACAGACTGACAATGTGACACCAGTAGTTGCTGATGTCACTTTGTAAAAAAACACCATGCACCTGTAGACACACAAATCCCAAATCTGCGGTTTATAGCGATAATGGTATAGTTTTCAAAACCTTGCACTGAAAAACATTTGTATTTCAGGGCCCCCAAAACGCAGTTGTCGTGTAAATGAACGTCCCAAAATGCATAAAAGGTTTTCCGTTTTTAGTTGAAAACAGTATTGTGTAAATGCCCCTTAAATGAACTGGTTTTATTCAACTCAAAAATATTATTTAAAGGGATAGTTCACCCAAAAGGATGATTCAGCGATATTAAAAGGATAGTTCACCCAAAAATGAAAATTCTGTCATCATTTACTCACCCTCAAGTTGTTTCAAACCTGTATGAATTTCTTTCTTCAGAAGATATTTTGAAGAATATGTGACCAAACAGTTAATGGGCCCTATTGACTTCCATAGTATTTTTATTTTTATTTTTTTAATTTCCAGTCAATAGGACCCATCAAATATTTGGTTACTTACATTCTTCAAAATATCTTCTTTTTTGTTCAGCAGAAAAAAAAGAAAAAAAATCATTAGTAAATGATGACAGAATTCAAATTTTTAGGTGAATCATCTCTTTAATATTTCTGAATCAACCTAAATACATTCATTCATAACAACGCAATACATTTTTATTAGTTAAATCAAGTAATAAAAAACAGCTCTTTAAGATAACAATTGCAGGTTACCACTTTTTACAGTGCAGATTATGAATTCATATTTTTCACCAAATTGTGTGGCTGTGCTAACTTAGAATCTTTAACAATAAAACTGTGCAAATGTGACTTTTTTCATAACATCCTTTTGTTATAATAAAAATAGATGATAGAGTTCATTTAGCCAACAGATAAAAACACACATTCTTTTTTCAAAGTGTGTGCATAAGCTATATTTACCTGTGATAACCCTTCAAATTTTGACGCATGGTGTGTTATGTGTCACGTTTGATTGTTCTGGCGAGTAGACACTAAATGCAGAGAGGTGAAATAGTGTTTTCTCTGCTATATCCCAACATTACAATCAGGCCTTCTCTACACTGCACACAAACTCCCGCACACCAAGCTCAGGACGCCCACAGAAGTTGCCCTTGCCCTCAACTCTGAGCGCCATGCACTGCACCTCCTTGCTTTGCCATGTCAAAATGAAAGAGTAAACAAAGGCCCCCAATTCCCCCGACTGCATTAATCATTCAAATGACGTATTGGCATTCTTCAGACTCGACTGCCTTGCTTCCAAATTAACACCTCCAGGTTCAAGGGAATAGAAATTAACTGAATTATCTGGCAGGCGCAGATGTCCTACCATGGCCCCCCCACATATGTACCCTCACTGATTTAATATGCCCTAGGAATAGCTGTGATGCTGAAAAAGTGCTAATGGTCAAGAAATCATTCATGACATGTAACAGATAGGCTACTTTTTTGGAAACAACTGGCCTTTTTTTTACTTTCTATTGTCATTAAGTGCAATTTGCCAGTTACATATTAGCCACATGGGCACACTTGTTTAAGTCAACACATTTTTTTCTTCTTTTTTTTTTTTTCAAGGACCAGACATGAGAAATGTAAACATTAAAAACACCAATTATAATTACAAAGTATATATATATATATATATATATATATATATATATATATATATATATATATATATATATATATATATATATATATATATATATATATATATATATATATATATGAAGACTTCAGATGCAAAAGCCTCTAAGCGGCATCTGAAATTTTCTTCCAAAATGAGCATTTTTTTCAAGCTTGTACGTTTAAGTTCAGTAATTTCACTTTAATGACAATTAATAGGTCATTTTAATTGCCATTAAAGTGAAATAACTGAACCTAAACATATAAGCTTGATAAAAATGATCAAGAAATGTTACACTTTAAAGAGAGAGAGAGAGAGAGAGAGAGAGAGAGAGAGAGAGAGAGAGAGAGAGAGAGAGAGAGAGAGAGAGAGAGAGAGAGAGAGAGAGAGAGAGAGAGAGAGAGAGACTTTGTAATTATAATACAATTGTAATAAAAAAATGCATATTGAGATTTATTTATTTTATTCTATATTTTTGTAAAGGTAGTTATTCACGTTTTTAATATTTACATTTCTCATGTCTGGTCCTTGAAAAAAAAAAAAGAAAAAAAAGAATTTGTTGACTTGCACAAAACAAGTGCATCCCCCCTCTCGCTGCTGACTTCACTCCTGTTAATGTCTTACAGAATCCGCTGGAGTACTTCCTGCTGAAAGTGCCACTTCATTGAACAATTAATTATTCTAATGATAGGACACTACTCAACAGTGCTTTTTATACTTGTGTAGGAGAGAGACAAGGAAGAAGGGGGAAAAGGGAAGAAAGCATAGTCAGTATGTGGTAGGAGTGACAGTAACACAGCATGTGAAATATAGGTGAGGAAAAGGGTGAATTACAAAAAATTACAACGACAACGAGTGAGCAGAGCTTTTCAGTAATGTGATACAAAATAATATAATTTTTACCTCATTCAACTTTTTTATCAGTCATTTTTTGCAATTATTTTTTCCCCTCTATATTCTTTGTGGAATACCTATTTTAATCTAAGACATTTTTTTAATACAACAAACAGTAACTATGTTTTTATTGTTTTTTTTTTCTGTCAGATTAAAATAAATTAAAAAGGGATCTTTGGTGCAGAAAAAGGGATTTATTTAGAGATCTTGCAATCTGACACCTATATCGGTATCAATACTGACCGTTTTTTTTTTTTATGGACAGGCTATCTGTCAGACGTAACTAATCCAAATTCAAATTGGCAAAAGGCACCATAAAAGTATCACAGAGATAGTTCATAGGACATTATTTTCCAAGACTTCTGAAGCTATGCAATGGTGATAGATTTATTAAATCTAAGATTGGTGTAACAATTAAATCAGAAAAGCCACTAAGTCCATCTCTAGAGGTGGTCTACAGTTATCTTTATGTCTGCAGTTTCTTCAAGAGTTCACATTGCATCTTATTTGTTATGTATTATGAATCTAATGTAGAAAAACTACAGGAGTTTTGTGGATAGTTTACAGCATTTCATTTTGAACTATAACATTTCTGTCAAAATAGACTTGAAACCTAACAAATTACAACATTAATATATTAGAATTTGTGCAACACAATTGTAATAATCATTGTAATATTTTGATTATAAAGATTTTACAGTAAAAGTTCAACCCTTGTGTGGATTATATATATTATACTACATCTATATCTATATTATGTTATATGCAAATACTTTTATTCAAATTTATTTTATAAAAAAAAAAAATTTATTGGAATTACTGTTAATTTTGTCGCTGCTTTATTTAGTAGTTCATAGTTAATAATTTATTTAGTCACTTTGTGTTTATGTACACATACATGTAAAAGTGTAATCTTGATTAGTGAGGTATAGATATCCAGAAGTTCCATATCAGGAGAGAAAAAGTGGGATTGATTTAGTAGATTTACCAGAGGTTTACAACAAGGAGCCATGAACAACAGCACAGACCTCAGGTAGAGTTATTTTGGGAGAAGTGCTGTGATGGACCCAAGCTGGAATAAACAACTGAGAGGACAGGAGAGTCAGAGAGATGAAAGAAGAGAAAAGAGAAGCAGAAGAATCATCTTCAAGAACATCTTCTTCTGGTGACTCCAGTGAGTTTTTAACCTGAAGTGGGTCAGCGCTCCCTGCACTCCTCCGCTGTGATTGCACCCCTGCATGTTACACTCTTCGTTTTTGCCCCTCGCTTGCCCCCGAGCCTGAAAAGAGAGGTACAACTGCTCTCGCTTCATGGCATCTGCATGTCTTTACGTGGTAATTTAAAAACTGAATAAACAGTTGCTACAGGAACTGTTTCTCCCCATTTCCTTTTTTAATCTTTCGTGTGACGCAGCTCTGAAATCATGTAAGCCCTTATGAAAAATGAATGCGAGTGAAGTTTTTCCCCCTTTGTAAAGAGAAAATGATCTCCAAATCACTTTCCTCCTCCCCACCAGTGCGGTGTTGTGACAGCCATTACAAGAGAAGCATCTCTCTGAGTCTTTGGGAAAAAAAAAGGTGCTGCCACTTTAAGGGAATTCTTGAGGCGATGCCAAGCAAGTGACTGCAACAATCCCCTGGCATCACAAGATGCCTGCCCAGGGCTCTATTTGCATACCATATTCAGGGCATGGCTCTCCTTTTTTATTGTTTTTAATCAGTGCAGGATGTCAACAAAATAAATGAAGTTGCAAGCTGAAGTGAAATTTTTATCACGTCGGGGCCGTGCATTTTCTTCCATTCATCACGGGCCATATTGAGAGAGTGAAATTTCAGAAAATGTGGTAATCAATGGAGGAGCTCCATATGGCGGGGATCAAAGGTGTCACAGAGTGTGTGGTTCTGCTTTATTGCCAGCCAGTACTGTTAATTGGACAACAAGATCAGAGGCAATATTAAAATCCAATTAAATTGATATGAACAGATTGCCAAGTGATGTACACTAATGTATAATTGAGTATCAAGCAAATGCGAGTCGGCCGTCTTGTGCTCTACCTCCTGAATAAATGATGGAGCCGTAGAGGACAGAAACAAGTTTGCGCATTAGCTCCACCACTCTGGGCTTTCATTTGTTCGTTTCTTTGCAGCTGATTCGCTTTTTTATGGCTGGCACTCCTAAAGGCCTATCTTCATTTTGTTTTTTGTTTTTTTTCTTCTTTTTTTTTGAGTTTGAGTTTACATATACAGTTAGAGCGTGCTTGCCCTTGCAAGTTCGAGGGTAGCCACGGGGTCAACTAGATCCGTCTGTAGCAGTTCAAACAACGGCATTCCATCATAATGCTTTTGATTTCAGTCCAATACAACCTAAAGTTGGGCTAATCTGGCATAAAAACTCTGTCTGATCATTATGCTTGAGATTCGGTGATACAAAGTGCCCTTTAAAGCAGAAATAAAGAGGATATGGGGCGGATGTTGTGTCACCGTTTAGCAGACCGCTGAGACCCGGATCAAGGTGACATTTCCTGATAAGGTAAACTTGGAAGGCGGCCCAAAACAATCAAAGTTCATCAAAACCCAGTCATTTATTAATTGAATATTTTTAGGGCAACCTTAGGGCTTATAGCAGTCGTTCTAATACATGGCACAGGGGGATGATAAGGAGATTTACATACCTAATTATAATGACATTTCAGGGGCCTTGAGATGGTTGATTCATTTTAAATCACGTCTTTGCCGTTCGCCACTGTTTTGGGGGGGGCTTGTCCTGATGGGTAATGTGAGGGGCTGAGGGTGGTAGTGATGATGGGCAGAGCTGCCGCTTCATTAGAGCTGATGGAGGTTTGGGAGGAGCGGAGTCTGCGGTGCGTGCGCGTCTCCGTGCCCACAGCCATGCCCACACAAAGGGCCCACAGAGCAGGTGCTAACAAGGTCGCAGTGCCTCTGAGCCATCTGGGCAGAGCCTGGCGCATCGTTACTGCACCTCTCTTTGTGTGTCTCCAGCCACCTCCGCCAGCGCTCAAAAGAAATCAAAAGACGCTTGCTTTCTTTGGAGGATTGTGTGTTTAACTTGAGCGAAACAAAAGGAACTCTAATTGGTTTGGAACAATCTGTCGCTCATACGCAAGGAGCAGTTGGCATGTGCTGAAATCATATACTTCTTTCTTTTTTTTTAATTATAATCATTATTGCTTGCAGTGAACTGCATTTACTCACACGGTGTGGCTAACAGTCCATCTGTAAGAAGCTGTGAGTGTAAACATCCAGGAGTCGTCCCCAACTGCTGCTGGTTAGTTGTCGTTTATTCTCTGTGTAATTTTAGTACGGAGGGCCAAAGGTTCAAATCTGGATAAATCTGGTTTTCCTTTTCTTCTTTTTTCCTCCGAAACATCTGGAGGAAATTGGCTTTTCATGATCACGAACTGCCTTCAAATATTGCCTTAAATCTCGCCTAAGATTACGGAGGCCTGCCCATTGCACTAATCACAAATTACAAACCCAGAGGCTGGACACAGACCAAAATTTGTGCGGTGAGGAAAGGTTGGTGAAAAAAAAGAAAAAAAAAGCTGCCACCGCTGGAGTCTAGTTTGTAATTTACGATTAGCTTGGACAAAACACTATGTGCTCAGTGCTGAATAGCTGGAGACATTCATTTTCACATCGGTTTCCATTTTTACACTAAAGATGTGCAGACAATGATTTGTTAGTATATGCTATGACATGATCAGAGCAGTATGAATCTGATCTATCTCTTACGATGCCATTAGCATCGTAATCCTATACTTAGCTTTCCTCTATTTTACAGAATCTCTGTGGTCTGTCTCTGAAAGCCTTTTGGCTGTCATTATGCGGTTACCTGTTTTGCTTTTCTGGCATTCCTCCTTTGATTTTACCAATTGACATTTTCAAATGAAGGTATATAAATGGGGAATAATCAGTTGGCCAGAACTATAGTGTATTAAGGCACGTACCCACAGCCGGACCTTCTGACTGGATTTGCATTCCAAAACCATTTCAAAGGCAACCGCAGAACGGTAATCTTTCTGTTTATTTAAAAGATTTGAGGGTTCTGTTTTGTGGTCAACCATGTGGCATTCGAACAAACATGAAAGGGAAGGTTCATTCATAAAGAAACAGCAGCCTTATTACCAAAGGACCTACACACACGCAAGTGGGTGCACACACAAGCCTGCACTTATCCTCATTTACTAGGCTACTTCAGCTGAGTTGGAGAGCTATACACATTGATTAAAAATTCATTCCACATCCAGCTGTTTTAGTGACATCCTGTTTTATTGTATTAGTGAAGATAGTTTCCATTCAAGTTGCGAGAAAAATTGGATTATCGAAGAAAAAAAAAAAAAAAAACATTTTGATGACAGGCTTTGGCTGTTGTATTTCAGAATGACTTGATGTGCATCTAGAAATGAATGTGGTAAGTCTGTTTTCATAGAATTTTTTATGAATTTTCTCTAACCAAATAAAAGAATTGTTAGATTTAGGCACACATTTTATTTCCATCCAGTGTCATCCAAAAAATTGTTACATTGTTTTACATTAATGTTTAGTTTATGTTCAAATGTAAATTATATTTTTAGTAAAATGTTTTAACAATAAATGAACATTAAGGGTTAGTTTGCCCAAAAATTAAAAATGTTTTCATCTTTGTCATTTTTATCTTTGAAACACAAATAAAGATATTTGAATGAAATCTGGGAGCTTTCTATCCCTCCATTGACAGTCCACGCAACTACCATTTTGATGCTTCAAAAAGTTCATAAAGAGATCATAAAACTAATTCACATAAATTATGAGCGGTTAAATCAAAATTTTCTGAAGATACATGATCAGTTTATATGATGAACAGATTCAATTTAGGCTTTTATTTACATTACAAGTATTTACATAAATACATTAACATTTACATTCATCAACACACACATCAGATATGGTAAATGGGAGCTCAAGCATGCTTGCTTAATGCGTAAGAACAAACCTCACTGGTTCTTGCAGAAGCTCAAGCATGCTTACTTGACATTCAAGGTTAATTCTGTTCATCATATAAAGCGATTGTGTCTCTTCCGAAAATTTGGACTAAACCGCTCGATTCATGTGGATTCGGTTTCTGATCACTTTATGAATTTGAACTTTTTGAAAAGACAAAGTGCATGGATTCACTGGTGGGACAGAAATCTCTCAGATGTCACTTAATATATTTTCATTTGTGTTTTAAAGATGAACAAAAATCTTTCAAGTTTGGAACGACATAAGGGTGTGTAAATTATATACATATATATATATATATATATATATATATATATATATAGAACTAACCCTTTAACAAATGTATTATTTATTAATCTATTATTGTCACTGTCACTGTCTTCTGTTAGTCACCGTCGGCACTACACTTCCCAGCATCCCTCTTGTTTCTCACCTGCGCACTATCAGCGATCACCGGATCACCTAATTACATCAGCACCTGCACCCAGGGCCGGATTACCCAATGGGCACTGTGGGCACGTGCCCAGGGGCCCATGCGCACTTGGGGCCCAAGAAAAAAAAAAGAAAAAAAATTCTAAAGATTTTTTTTTTTTTTATTTTTTTTTTACGGAGCGTATTGTATAGTTGCGCAACTTGCGCTAAGTGTCTGTCTTTCTATCAAAAAGACTCACGTTACTGCTTTATATCTAGAGTCAGTGGCGTAGACTGTAGGGCGTTGGTATTTGACATTTTTGACGCGTTGGACCCGGGTTCGAATCTGCCTTTGGACGAACTTGATCTTCTTCTTTCTCACTTTTGATATGATATGGTTATTATTTATATGCAGCACACAACTATGCAGTTTTTTCAACCTCATAATGTTTATTTTAGGTTTCAGACATTTCAATACATATAAGCAAGCACCGAGAAAAACAATACATTTGGATTAAGCGTGAAAGGTTTAATATAGGCATGGCCGTAGCCAGCTATGACGTCACCGAGGTCCGGACTTCGGTCATTTTTTTATATTCAAAAATAAAATTTCAAGCTCTCTGAATGATTAATTAGCCGTTTAAACCGCGTCATATGTGTGTTTGCAATTCATGTCGCTGAGAGAAGGAACAGTGAACGGGGCTTGAGAGTTGAGAGCGCGTTGTAAGGGCGCGGGTGCAGCCTCCGTGTTGCCAGATTCACCTATTATACGTCTTTTTGGACTCGTTTTTCCCATTTATTGTGACACTTTAGGACGTTAATAAAGTGGGAAGTTGAATGTTAGGGCTAGTGATATATTAATTTTCTTTTCCAAAACACAAGCTTTGAACTTATTTCTCATTATTATTATTTTTTTGTTTTTTTAAATGTTTTTCGTGGCATTAATAAAAAAGAAGAAGCTTAGACAAACTGTAATTGCTGACAGGAAGTTACCAAATTCGGTAAGACAAACGCAGTGATCATGATTATCTGTAAGAAATGTACAACACTATCAAAAACAATAGCATAATACAGATCTGTATTATTATTCTAACGTTATTTGTAACTTGTTACGAAATAAAAAGTCTCTCACCTAAAAAAAAACGTACTTTTCTGACCCGTCAGTCTCGTTGCGTGTCCTCTTCAATTACACGCGCAGCGCGGCAGAGCGCTTTATGTCACTTTATTATAAATAAAGCGCAAAAGAAACTACAAGCATGATGCAACAACATCGTAGTTGATGTCAATTTGTAAGTCATGAAATTACCAAAAAGTGGCAATAAATTCCGCAACTTACTTCATGTTTGGAATTATTTACATGCAGGTTTATGTTCATTCAATTTTCATTCTATTCATCAGGATCAGTGGTCATGTTCATTAACAGCTCATGTTAGTATTGTGTATTTACCATGGTTACTGTTGTTTCCTTAACCCAAATATGCCACTTTATTTTCACTGTGTTTTTGCACTATATTTCTAAATGACTGTGGTCTACTCTAACTTATTTGTATTTACAAAAACTATTTTGGAACTGCTATTTAATAGCCTTATACTTTATTCATCTTCAGTAGGCCTATGTGTCATATTCTTATATACAGTATATATATATATATATATATATATATATATATATATATATATATATATATATATATATATATATATATATCACTAATTGTTTGGCATACTAAAACACCAGTGATAATTTAATGTAGACTGAAACTCTATATCATAACTAAAAAATAAGTTTGAGCCCCCTTTAATGTCCAGGTACAAGTAAATGTTTTTTCTTTTTGCACAGTTCATGGGTTGAAGCCCGTTGAAGCTCTTAATTTTGAGCTCTCAAAGAGCACCAGATTGATGCATTTAACCTTAAAATGTACAAAATTTTCTTACGGGGGAGCATGCCCCCGAACCCCCCTAGAGGGACAGAGGTCCACCCATCATAGTTTTACAAAATCCTATGGGAAAGAACGATCATTTATGAACTTTACTCCAGCATAGTACAACAAAGTTCCTTTTAAGTCAGTAAACTAAAACTGTTAATGCAAAATTAAAATATCCTTGGACAAACTATACATTTGGCCTGCCTAAGGGGGGCCTACAAGACATTGTGCCCGGGGGCCTCTGAATTCTTAATCCGGCCCTGCCTGCACCTCATTACTATACACACTACATCTGCCACCGATCCCCTCACTGCAGTGTCTGGGCTCATCTTTGACAAGTGCTAATACAGACTTCTCATCTGAGTTACCATTGTTCCTGTTTACTTTCTTCGTCTCTACTACGACTGAGACTACTCACCTGTGTGAAACCTGTTCCCAGTCTACTAACCTGAAGTCCTGTTGTTTCCAGTTGTCTCCAGTTGTCTCCGTTCTGCGTCGTCCTCGTCACCTCTGCAAAGACATTATTCCAAGTTCAGCTAAGTGTTCACCATTATCTGCATTCTCTGTCATCGATCATCTTTTCCGGCATTGCTCACTCTGCACTGTAAACAATGCTTGTTTATTCACTTTAACCTTGTCTGCCTTCTTATGGATGTGACAATTATTTTATATATTTGAATAGAACACTATTATAAAGCGTTACTTGTTTGTTCAACTTTTTCAGGAAGGTAGAGATCCAGAAGACATCCATAGCACTTCCTGAAGGATTTCCTAGATGGCTCTAATTAAATATTTGGCCCCTAATCTAGTATATACTCTAATCCAGTGCACACATAAAGACAGCTATCCTAATCCATGGTGTTGAAAGCTGCCTATCTACAGTAATGCTGGACTGCGGTTAGACAACATCTGTGCAAAGACTGTTACACCTTTCCACGACTGGAATCCTCTGAGCGATCTATCCTAGTTCATCTGCTGCAATCTCTGACTCAATAAGAGATAACAGAGCTTTATAGTGACTATACTATAGACTCTTCGCAATCAGTTTTCAAGAACAAAGATGTCTTACAACAATAATGACGGATATTAAAATGCTGTCAAAATTCTGCTCATGCACTGCTCACTGGAAAATCCCTTGTATATCCCAGCACAATAGATGGCATTTAGGCAGAAGGGAAAAAAAAGGGCTGAACTGGGCCTTTCTTGTGGGAAATCCTGCTACTGGCCTGAAATAACAGCATTATCTTGAGAAAATCCCAGATTAAGCAGACAGGTAGGAGCATGGCCGCGCTCCGGGAAGCGCACAGGGTGGAAATCGGGCAGGACGGGGAGAGGGTGCAAAGAGAGAGCACCACGGGGGGCTAATGCTCCCATCCCAGGCCACAGCTGATCCCCACCTTGACTGACAGGGTGCTGTGCATGGGCCTGCATACAATACAGCCTACGGAGAGACAGACACAGCACAGCATGGCACAATCTCCCAGACTCCCCTGTGCATTCACAAGCATGTGCAGCACAACAGCAGAGCGCCACACATGTAATCATACACAAATGTGCAGTTGACAGAACTCATAATTATTTAGTTATGTTAAGCACTGCCACATGCTCACATTAGCAGGCGAAATCAGCAATGACGTCACAAAAATCTTTGAAGAAATCAACAAAATGCAATGCGGTTCAAGGATGATATGCCACTCATTTAAATCAAACACGCACTACAAGACTGAAGCTCATGCCATCGCGCACTTGAAGGCCCTGTCCCAAATGGCACCCTAAACACTCACGGTCTTCCTCTAAATCCGCACTTTCGTAATGTAACAATTCTGACACCTAAAATGACTCATGGACTTAACGGACACGCAGAAGATATTGTAAGTCAAGACCGAAAGTGCATATGAAGTGTGTCATTTGGGACAGGGCCCAAGTGTCTTTGTAGCCTGTTTTGTACCATGTTGGTACGGACCATAGGGCACAGACTTTACTCGACTAGATGTGTCAGTTAAAACATCGTCCTTCTAATAGACTACAGTAGTTAATACGTGCACATACCAATGAGAGTTTTATCCTCAACAAATAACATTAAGGAACGACTTGTTTTTGCACATCACAGGTGGAAAAAGAGACAAAAATATTGATGAGACTGCACCTTTAGCACATAGCAACATTGGTGGGAAAATATGTAAAGTGTGTGTTATGGATTCATACATATGCAATATAAATAGGCATAACCGAATGGAACCAAAAAGAATATTATTATAGAATAATATAAAATACTTTGCATAGAAAGTTGAATTTACAAGCTATATATTTATAGTTTTTCAGCCTTAAAATTATTCATTTAAATAAAGATGTATAGAATTGTTTGATTAGAGGTTCTCAGCCTTTTTTACCTTTTTGACAAAATAATATTTGAAGGCTCCCTATATAATATGATATTTAAAGAACAATAAAATGTAGTCTTGTAGTGTGCATTTGGCATAATACTCATACATTGAATGCAAGTTTACAGTATGCTGATTCCATGTTAAGTATATGACATGGGCTACAGTACTATACGTATTCATAAGACAATCTGTCAACTACACTGAAAAAAATGAAAGTTGAATTTACTCAATTTTTTTATGGTAAGTGGTTCCACACAATTGATTTTAGCTACATTTAAACAAATGCATTAATTTGAACTTATTAAATTTTAGTTCAACTTAATGCATTTGTTTAAATGTAGCTAAAATCAATTGTGTGGAACCACTTACCATAAAAAAAATCTAGTAAATTCAACAAATCATTTTTTTCAGTGTAACAAAGAAACTGGCACGCATTTAGCATTGATGATACAAGCAAAGAGCTAGCCTATTCTCGACCGGTGATGACCTTGATAAACCCTGGGAATGCTTTTGAAAGTGGAGGCATGCAATAATTATTTTCTCTCATTCTTCATCCTGAGCCTCCCACTGAGGGAAGCATTACACTCTTTCACTCAGCCCATCCTGAACATCCTTTGCTAATGATGGCCCACTATTACTTGTCAATGACCTTACACTCAAACACAGTTCGATTTACACTCTCTCCTCTGAATTTTACAGAAAGGATGGGTAACCTGAGGAATAATTGGATAAGCAAGGCCAATTAAATGGCTAAAAAATGAAAATGTGCTGATGGTGCCAAAAAGAGACGAGAAGAGAGCATTTTCTGTGCTTGATTGCCCTCACTCCTGAAAAGACGCAGGGCAGGGTGCATGTTTGGGCAAGAGAGAGAGAGAAGAATGACTTGAAAAGGTTTGACTGCTTAGCCTAGTCCTTCAGCAGGACCCCAAGCACAGTAACCTTATATCAAAGACAGAGTGTCGAACAGGGAAGGGAACTACATTAATTATTAAAGCACTTTTGGTAACAAGCTGCGCGTCGGTAGATGCCTATTGTAAGGACGACTTCCTCCTGTTTCCAATTATCTACTTTTAACAGTCCTACAGCGCTGTGAGTTTCCCTGAAGCCCATGGACAGGTCTGGCTGCTCAACGGCCAAGTGTGTGAGAGGTGTGTGCTAAACCCTATAACGCTAACTGCTAACATAAGGCGAACTCACTATCTGTGTATCCACAGAGGAACAGACTGCGAGAGGAACCGGTTCATCCCAGCTTTCAGCCGTAGAGTCAGCTACCATTATAATTGTTCACTTCAGGAACGCAGTACATGATCTCATTCAAAAAGCTGGTGGTTGACTCCACACATAGCAGAAATCACAACCTGTGCTGAAGGTCTTATTGCAAGGCATCTCAGGCACTCCGACAATTTATTCATTATCTGCCAGACTCGACAGCACCAGCCTGCAGTCTGCCAGTCAGATTTCTCTTATCAACTGTCTTTCGGTTTTTAGCATTTTCCACATTATATGGAGTCTGTAATGCACTTCAGGGGACAGACGAATCATTCTAAGTTGTTCGTGTTCCATCAAGTATTTCAATGCTTTTTAGTTGTTGTTGTTAGTTCGTTTTGTTTTTAACAGTATTAAATTTTTTTTTTTTACACTCATTTTATAGTATATTGTTTTCTAAGTTATTCAGTACTTCATAATATTCAATAATTCATGTCAGCTTTACTAAAATGGCATCTAATTTTGGTATTATATTTAAGTGGATGCCAAAGTTGTCTCGCGTAGCCAGACCTTCAGACTGACGGCAGAAAGGCTGGACTCCATTGCAGCTTTCATTGGCCAAAGACTGCCCAGAGCCATCTGAATGAAATGTAAAGCAACCGAACGAAACACAGTCAGATTTAGGGGCATGAAAATGTAAAGTCAATAGGCCTCATTCACCAATATCTTCCTAAGAATTTTCTTAACTTTGTACTTAATAAACTTCCTAAGAAAAGTCTACGTAGGATTCATGACATGTTCTTAAACAAAGGAGAACTCCGGTCAATTTTAACATTGAGCTAATTTTTTTGTAAATTTGGAGTGGTGTCAATACAGAGAACAACAACAAAAATCTGTGTTGCCTACACCGTGTTATCCTCTTTTTAAAATTTGTCGAGTTCACGCGCGTGATCATAGGTAACTAAACCTATGTTCTGTGAACTCGACAATCGATTACTATGGACTTCGACCGAAAACAGGAAGAAAATACATGTATATGTGCTGGCTGAAATAACATCATTTTTATTAATATCTTTCACATCTACTGCAGTCAGATTCACCCGTGATCACTCCGAATGAATCACTCACATTAGCTGTGCACTTGTAATGACACATCAAGGATGTTAAGAGGTTAAAAGCAGGTTTAAATCTTGCCCCATTGAAGTCAACAGGGTGCAAATTTTAAAAAGAGGATAACACGGTGTAGGCAACACAGATTTTTGTCGTTGTTCTCTGTATTGACAGCACTCCAAATTTACAAAAAAATGAGCTCAATGTTAAAATTGACCGGAGTTCTCCTTTAAACAACAGAATTGTTCGCACCTGTGTTCTCAGGATTGATGAATCCCACGTCTTCGTAATTGAAAGCGCGTGACAGTTGTTCCTAATTACCATAAGAAAACGCCCGCAAATTCCCATTTATGGACATGACACTTCAGGGCCGTGTGCAAGAATAGTTGGAGAATGTCCAAAAAACGCACAGATGGTGGTAGTCCACCGATCACCGAACAAAAAAAAAGAACTTCAGTAATTCTGAAATTCTACTGCAACAGGTAAATGCTAAACGAGGCATAATATTTGATTCAATCAGCTTAATTGCTGATGTAAATTGAAGTGTTAGTGTTTCTTTGCATATTATGATTTTTTTTTCAACAAATGATCAGAAATACATTACAGTAAAATGCTATCATTGTAAATGACTGTAGAATTAAATAAAATGCAGTAACCAATTATTTGGAGCAAACTGTCATCACTCAAAGAGTGCTCTTGAGTGTGCATAGATTTTGTTCTTAGCTAAGAACAAATCCAAGGTAAGAAAACTTTAGTGAATGTCAGAATCCTCGTAAAAAGTGCGTAAGTGGGGTTTAAGAACACATTTCTTCATACGGTTGGTGAATGAGGCCAATGTCCCTACAATAACAGACCGGCGAAAAAAAATCTTGGATGTATTTTATAAAGTCTATGTTCAAGTTGTGAACTTCACAATTAAACTTGCAAATACAACATTTAGTTGATCATGATAAGCGCTCAATGTTTCAGATAAAAACACGAAGGCTTTCCTCTTCCATGAGGGGGTTTGGCATCACGGTGGCTTTGTTTCCAGGCAGAACGGTAAAGATATGTAGAATTCAAACAATCAGATGATGACTTCAAAACTCCTGAAGTCTTTCCAATTTTGTGTGCCATATGCATGGGTGTGACGTCTGAGGCTGAGACTAACGACAAAGTGCAAAATGTAACAAAACGTTTTGTAAATGAATTTAAAGATGAACAGTATTAACATTTAAAGCGATAGTTCGCCCAAAAATAAAACTTGTATGACTTGCTTTATTGTGTGAAACACATGCGAAAATATTTTGAAATGTGCTTTTTTTTTTGTCCATACACTGAAAGTCAAGGGGCCTCAGTGTTCCAATTATTTAGTTTAGTTGTTATACAGAATTATTATTGTTTAGTGTTATACAGAAGAAAGTCAATCCCAGACATTATTCACTATGACCAAAATGTTTGAAACAATTATATTCTTTGCAGTGTTAAAATGATAAATCATTTAATTGTCCTCATAATGCAAATTTTAATGAATCTAATCTTCATTATCATTGACGAGGTTAACAATGGCTTTAGCTACTATACATTTAATAAACACACAGATTGTAGCATCCCACATGGGACATAACTGAGTAAATGTCTTTGTTTAACGCAGGCAATAAAGTTAACCAGCCACACCATTGTGTTAGGTGCTCTGTTACCACATTAAACACTCTTTTCACAAAACATTGGCTCTGCAGGGCTCCACTAAAACTCCATCTCCATCCACTCTCCATCAGTGAGTAGCTGTTGATTAGCGTGTGATTTGTTTACACTGACTGATGGCCTTTCACCCTGAACTGTCATTTCACACGTCCACAACCTTGTGCCAATGAGCCATTTAACACCCTTCAATAAGACCACCAGCCAGCACTCACACCACCCTGAAAGAATCATGTTTATTGGGCTCAATAAAACGCTTTGTTCCTCGGGCAAGAGCAGATAACAGGCAGGCAATATCTCAGAGTACTAAATATTGCCGTTATGATGACGGAGATTGATCTGTGTATCATTGTAGCGCACAACAGTAATGCATTTTGAAGACTCACTCAGAGCCTGGTCATTATCACTTAAATTGCAGTGATGAGAACTTCAGGAAGCTTTGCGTCTCGCCTACAACCTGAACTTGGTGATTCAATCAAATATTGAGTTGAGCATCTTCCAGTTTTTCTGCTTACTTCTCTCATGTTTAATTCATTTGTGTAATTAAAATATTAATAATTGAAATTAACATTCGACAGCAATAACGCAGCCTTTGGTACAGGAACATGTTCATGATTGATAAAGATAATTGTATGATTATTCATTATTTTGTATTAAGTGTTGGATTGATGTTGTGCAACAAAGATGAACAAAGATGAAGTTCGTTTCATGGCTCCTTTCAAGAAGACCCAACTTTTAATGGGCCAACTTTCAGCAACATGAAACGTTTTGCATATTTTCTTGAGTTTAATTTTTAATGGAGCTTTTAAGAACTTCATTAAGTACCAAGGAATGTGAGCGCAAGTATGCATTTGATGTTTTTTTTTTTTTTTTTTTTTGGTGAAAAGAGCAGAACCACGCAAATCCCATTGTTGTTGGTGAAACTAAAAACAAGTAAAACTGGCCTCTGTATTAGGCAGTCAGGCTGGAGTCCTTTCAAGCACAGTTGTTTCACTTATCTTCAAAGCAGAGTAGAGCCGAAACCTTTGTTTTTTGCACACCAGTACACTGGCTTGAACCTGACCCTGTTTCTTCAAGCTTGTTGAGGATTACATGTTCCTTTAGTACTGTTTGATAGTAAGAGCACTTTTTTCTCATTTATAATTCATTTTCTCCTAATTTATTATTCATTTGATCTAAAATTTCATTAATTTTCTAAAATGTTCCAATTGGGTTTTTCTAGCCCAGGCAAGAATTTCTTTGTCCCTTTTTATAGATGGTTATCATTCTTTAATGCCTCGTGTTGTAGAGGTTATCATCTTCTTGGGGCAAACATCATTTTTAAAAGTTTTAATCAGCCTTTAATGAAAAGGGTCAGTGTCAGATTGGTGAGATTATGTCTTTCTCTCTGTATTTTTATTTTTTTTTTCTCAATTTCTTTCACTAATGTTTAGTCACTTTCTTTTCATGGTCTCCTAGTTGCTCCATCTTTCTCTAAAATAAAACGGCTGCACTAATTACAAACTGTAGCACATGGCTGGTCAAACTGGACCAGAAGTCCCTGTATAAGAAACTGATACATGTATTATATGCTCATTTAGGCAGCGATATGCAGTATGAAGTTGTGCAAGTCTATAGTCTCATTATAATGTTCCACATATACTCTTCTCTAGAGACTTTCTTATAATGTTAATGCCTTCTCACTCACTTCTGATATTTTTTTGCACAAGGCTGGAAATACTTCTCTTCACCTACCCCATTTATAATTCCCACTTTTTCATTTAAATAACTAATATTACATTGACTTCAACTTCAGCCTTAGGCTTAATTTATTTTAGAAGAACACTTTAATGCCTGACACAATTAACCCTGTACAGCCAGTTGGTCATTCCAGATTGAGCTCAAATCATCTCATACTACCCACACTGAAGGATCTAAGTGATCAGATAAACTGCTTTGTGCTGGGTTTAAATTTTACTTGCATATAAGCCGTAGTTAATTTCTATAGCACATTTCCCAAAAAGCATTGTTATTCAAGTAGTTTGTAAAAACAAGAGCATATAGTTGTATTATATAATTTATATACTGTATACACAGACAGCAACATAGATCCGGCCCACATCTGGTACGTGTTGTATCTGGGTATAGGCCTATTCATATACGTGTGTATTTAACTTATAAGGTTTATAAAAAAAAACAAAAAAAAATGTAATATATACGTTTATATATTAAAATATATTGCTGAAAATTTGACCTATTTTAGTACCTTTGAACCTGTTTCCAGAAAAGGGCATACTTCATGATGAGTATTTACATGCCGCTTTGAGAAATAAGTGTTGCTTTGTCATAAAATAATGTACAACAAGATTTTAAGAGCGGTATTTGCAATGTTTTTGGAAAACCCAGTCATTGGTATTTTATTCAATGGTTTGAGGTCAAGAAAGAAAGACTGTCGCACCTTTGGCCTGAATACAGCAGAATAATGTACTACATTCCTAAAGACTACTGAAAGCAGGTAGGCTTGAGGGCTCATGCATGCTATGCTACGTTCACTGCATATTGTATTTCTGGGTATATGGTTTTATGTGCCCTATATGAATATGTCTGCAAACGCATGCATTCATACATTTTTCCTTCATATAGCCGGTGCATCTACAAGCCCCAAATGTCAGTAGTATTATCAGGTGCCTGTTTTGGTCGAATTTGCATCTGGCAGCATCAGTGTGGGCCCATTTCTAAAGAGCAGAGGTTCAGAGCAGTCACAGCTTAGCATTCATATTGATAAGGGTGTACTCAAAGGAGGGCTAAGAAATGCATTTGCCATGTCAAAGCTGGACAAATTCCCTGCTGCCTGCTATGAGGTTGTGCTCCTCTGAGGTTCAAAGAGAGAATGACAAAGAGGAAAATTGTCAGGTGCAATGACTGAGAATAAGACCAGCGCAGATAGAGGGAGCTGGCACAGGCGCTGAGCTGTAATTATGGCCAGGGTGACCATAGTCTGAGCCTCAGACAGAACAACCGACCGCCCACAGTCTGTACACTGACCATCTCATGCATATTGCACACTGAGAAAAGGATAAAAGCACTGTGACTGTCTTGATTCGTAAGTTCTAATCTAGCTGATGTTGCACAACTAAGAGCACCAAGGGTTTTTATCAGTCAGCCTTAAACAAAGTTGTTTTTGCATGGTACCAGCACTGCTACAAGTGTAGCAAGTTAACTAGATATCCACATGCAACTGTAGGCCTATATTCCTATATATCTATATAAGCACCATGACAAAACAAATAATCTTTTACCTGAGCTGTGAATGTAAGCTTGCAGCTTAAACTGAATGTGATGTTTATAGCAAAATAGTTTCACACACACACTCAGGTCTTTTTGAATCATTCTAATGAGTTATTAACTTAATGAAATAACCAAATCGTTTACTGAATCAACTTTTTGAACTGTATGATTTTGAATATTTATTTACAGATAACGTTTATTTTAATTACAAAATACATGACAATTTAATTAAAAATATATATATTGTCATCGGTCTACCAATTATTTTGGAAATCGTCAGTAGTTTCAGTAGTTTTCGATGTATATTGTTACTGACCAAACTATAAAGAATACTGTGATACAATTTTGCAAACAAAAATGATACACAAGACAATGCTTTATTCAGAATTTACTCTTTTATCCAAGGTGACTTAAATGATAAGTAAATAAGCATGAGCAATTTTTCCAAGAGACAAAACCATGTAAGTTATCATACCAAAACCCTGACAGGCTATACCTTGAGAAAGACAATTATATATTCATCAACTGAGAAATTTAGGTGTGTTTGTCAAAGCAGAAATACATTATACTGTCGCTGTGATTAACTCTCCCTTTTTTTACATAGCATTTTAATTTATTATGCATGCACATGAAGTATTATACAAGGCAGACCATAAATGTTCACTATGTAATGATGGAGTTATCAGCTATATGTGATGGAGTCCGCAGTTGTGTATTGTTCCACACAGGCAGGGTGACTGCAAACACACAGCATGTGAAGTAAAATGAACACACATTCTTATCAGATGCAGATTTTTCTACTGCAGCTAGTGTGTAGTTGGCTGGCAGTAGCAGTGCAGGGGCCGAAGGCCTACGCCGGGGGGCATGCTAAGGATAATTGGAGGGCCGGCATATTAAGAATGAGGCCAGGCAGCCCAGTCTGCTCAGGGGGGTCAGCTCTCTGCACTCACAGCTGGTCATTAGTGACCCACGCAGAAAGGAATATGGAGCTATGCTAAAAAACCTATTAAAATTTTAGCTCAGTGGCTGTGACAACATTATAGGAGAGAGGTGAGGGAGGGAGATTAATCTTTATTGGGCGATTAGCGAATACGGCCTTCGTCCGCTGAAACGGGACACACTGTGTTGCCAAGTACAGAGCTGACACAGAATAAGGCTGAAAATATGATGTCGCATTCTCTCTGAATGGCTGAAGGGAAAATACATTTGGATTCATTCACATGCATTTAGACTTGTGTACTGTCTCTGTATTTAATATTTCCCATTATTTTTTTTTATTTTGTTATTTTTTGGGTGCTCGATGGGCTTAAATACCAGGTGTCCAATAAATTACCTCAGGTTGGAAAAAATTTTTTCCAGGATACTCCACCCAGGATCTCATGATTATAAATGGCTAAATTAATTTCTTGAGGTGACCATTGCACGTACCTTTCACTATTAGCCTTGTGGAAGGGCCCTTCTTCAATGGATTCAATTGTTTACTTCTGTTTGGAACAACCCATCGAGTAGTATGCCCTTCAAAAATGTTGTTCGAAATTCACCCTAAAATTGAACGTTTGCGTCATTCACAATAGTCATTTTAAAAATAGTCTCACAGGGTAAGCCAAAAGCTAGAATCATGTTCAAAGGTTCAAAAGCTCCAAAAGTGACTAAAACTTGATTGTATAACTGAAGATGCTGGCTTAATATTCCAAACAAATAATATTCTATTTCAAATCGGTAGCAGTGTCAGGGATAAAAAAAAAAAAAAATGCATTAATGAGAATTGAATTATGTGGAAAACAAACACAGATGATCAGTATGCTCTCCAAAATAAAGGTACACCTTGAGGGGGAAAAAGTGCTTGACAAAACACTGCGAAATGACCAACAACCTCGTCCAACCTCGAAACAAAAGAATCCAGGATCTGAAGGTAATAAAGACAAAAAAGAAGAAAAAACATGGCCTCAGCATCTCCTTTTATCGCCCACATTAATTTGTTCTCCAGAACAACAAATGATTTTTCCAGCTCTTGTGAGGATTTTGTTTTTCTTTTATGTGCTTCTCAGACATTAATTATATATTTTTATATAGAATATGCAAAAAGAAATCTGAATGTTGGAAGGCAAGGTGATTAAATATTAAACAATGCAGAAATCATTCTGTTACCTAAAGGGATGCTATTTCTTTTTCTTCTTTTTCCATCTTCCTCTTTTTTGTCGTCTTTGTGTGTTGAAAATTCCTTTAAAGTACCGGTATACTCTGAAGGCATGCAACGATAGACCCGGGCGAAGTTTGTTTCAGACCCCAGCTATTTATTATGGAGTGTGAGGCGGCCGGGTCACTTCACTAAACTAATGTGTCATTACTCGCCGGCTGCAGCACTGACCAAAGCGCTTGCAATATGCATTGAGTTTGAATTATTTCTCTGCCCTCTGGCAGCAACAGTGAGGAAGGAGGCAAACGAGACAGAGAGAGAGAGAGAGAGAGCAAAAAATGAGCAAAAAGAGGAGGTTCTGCGCAGTTTGGGTCTGATCCTAAGGGAAGCATTAGCAAACCTTTGAAGGGGGAAAAAGGCATCTGCACCATAACTGAGACTAACACTGCAGGGTGAAGGGGTCACAGTCCATTCCACCATGCAGCTATTTTTGGTAGCCGGGCCTGAGGAAGAGGAGGGGCCGAGGGAGACTCACAGCATTCTGCACTCAGTCTGAAAGGAAACTTCACGGCAGGTCTTCGTCGGTGTTAAGCGGATGCTCTCATCCAGTAGCGGCGGTAAACAAACGCAATCGTTAGGGTGGGTTCAGGGCTTGTGGCCTCCTGGTTCAGTAGACCTGGGGCTGGGAAGATCAAGGAGACTCTGGCAAAGGAGGACTGTTCTCTTTGTGCAGGCTGTGAGCCCGCAGGGCTCTGACTCACATACAGTACCTGAATCAATCCACTGCATCATCTCATACTCTCTCGGAGACTTTCAGCTCTGTTCAACATGTTTCACCCGAGGAATGGTTGGATACAGAAGCATCATGCCCATTCAAACTGCTCAGATTTTTGAGCCAAGTGGATTTTGAATGCAACTTCCAAATATATATATTGTTCTGTATTGTATGTTTGAAAATCTAAGTGAAACCAGTGCTTAGAAGAACCACTGAGTTGTTAAAGTTGTTCTTTTTCTTCCTAGGGAATCAAGTAAGCCAGGACTATATGTGAAACTGGAAGAATATGCCAATTTCAGTGGATCTGATTCCTATTCCTTAACAGTTTCATACACAATAATTTTAGTACTTTAAAGGAATAAATATTTGCAAACAATTTGGAAAAAAAAACAGCAAACAAATTGCTAAATGATGAGACAAATGAAAAAGAATATATAGACATTTAAAAACCGTTTTGCAAAAAGATGTGCTTAGACAGATTTATAATGACCTTTCACTGTCTGTTTTAGAGGAGACATAAATGCAACCCAATAATTATAAACTAAACTCTGCTATATCCATTAAATCAGCCTTTCTCAAACTTTTTTCAGTCAGGGCACCTTTCAAAAGTGCATAAAATCTCAAGGCACCCCAGTGTAAAATATAATTTAAAAACACTGCATAACCCAAATGCAAATGCAAATTTCATATATATATATATATATATATATATATATATTTATCTAAAATGAATTGACAATTTTATTAATCCGTTCATAATATGTTTAACCCTTTCACACGTAAATTTAATATATTCAATTATAATATAAATTATTATTATTGCCTCTTCCTTTGACATCAGTGTGTATTTTACAAACTCTAAATGTATTGTTTTTTTAGTAATTATGTCTGAAACCTAAAACAAACATTATGTGGATGAAAACACTGAAAAGTTGTGATATATGACAGCTCTGAGCACGCCTGTCTCTGGCTCAGCTCCAGCCAACGCGCGAAAGCACATTTGAATTTAGCAGTTGATCACGTCATGCACTGACCGTTCTAATCACACCGGTGCTCCAGGGACCAGCCTAGACTGATCGTACGTGCGAATAGGGGTTATGCGCAACATACTTCCGGGTTCTACAAAACGGGTATAACTACTTCCGGTCGTCAGCTACTGAGGTAAACACAGCGTAGGAATGGTGACCTTTTATATAGCAGGTGTTTACAGGAGCTACCCATTCAATCCATTTCAGATGTACATCGTATTGCCAAACGGACTTCCAGAGCCCCGAGTACTCCGTCAGATAAAGGATTTAAGTTTTTAAGCCTCCTCATTTATTCATGATTATGAAGGTATGTAAGTTAGTATATGTAGCTTTTGGTAATGGCACCCGATGTAGAGTTAGCTAACTATCAGTATGTTCGTTTAGACTTGTATGCTATCATAGTAGTTTAACCTTTTATATTTGCTTGCAGACAATTAAAACAATCAAATGAAGACTGCGTTTTATTTTTTTATAAAAAAAAAATTTCTGATACTTAAGCATTCGTGACATTTTAACTAAAACAGAAATAAGAATTGTATTCTAAAAAAAGCACAAAATAAGTTACCTCAGAGATCACCTACGCTGCAGATGCGTACGGTAATGCAAACCGGAAATGTTTATACCCGTTTTCCGGTTCGAACGTTGGGCGTTCCGCATAACCCATATTAAAGAGTTAAAAGAAGAAGAATGTATTTATGTAAATTCAAATATATTTATATATGAAATGTCAGATTTTTTATTTTTTTATTTTTTTTTAGCCTACGTAATTTTTTGGCGGCACCCCTGACACAGTCAGGGGGCACCCCAGTGTGCCGCGGCACCCACTTTGAGAAAGGCTGCATTAAATAACAATACTAAACAAACAAACAAAACTGGTCACTTATTTCATTCATTCATTTTATTTTGACAGTCCCATTTTATTGAAGTAACTTTGCACCTACATACATGTCATCTAACTCTCAGTAGAGTACAAGTTGACTGTCTTCTTAATATCTGCTAACTCTTTATTGTGATAGTCCTCAAACAGACATTCTACTGACTATAAGTAACTTTGCAACTATGTCAGCTTATTCTAACCCTAACCCTACCAGTCTACTAATACTCTACTAACACTCTGAGAGTTAGTAGACATGTAGGTGCAATGCTACTTAGTCAACAGAATGTGTTAATGGGACCATCAAAATAAAGTGAAACCAAATACTACTGACAAAACGTGTATCTTCATGCACATTCTCATTTAAACATCCAGTTAGTAACTACATTTAAGACTCACAAGTCTTAACTACAACATAGTACATCACAGGGTGACATGATTTCACCAAGTACAACAGGTTCCTGGATCAACATCTTTGCTGATCCTGGAACAACATTCCAATCAACCAATCAGATTTGAGGGACAAGCTTACACTTTATGTCAGGTTTAGGATTACAAACAGAATAGGTGCTTCTACATCAGTGTTATTCACCTATCATTTCCCTCTGGTTTTTGGGAGAAGATATAGGTAGGGTTAGGTTTAGGGTAGGGATGCACCGATACCACTTTTTCCAGACCGAGTCCGATACCGATACTTTCATTTTTGGTACTCGCCGATACCGATACCTGTATTTTTAATTTTCAATTAATTTTTAGTTAATGCATTTGTAATTTTTAAATGTATTGGTAGAGAAACCAAAAGAATATCAATCATATTAGTTGTTTATTAAATTTAAACTTAATTTGTTCATCATATATATATTTAATGCACATTTAATGCAACATATTCATTACTGTATAAATTAAATATAGATGGATCTTTTTGTAAGGTTAAAAAAGGTAGCCTATTTAGTCAAGAGCAGTGAGTAATTTATTTGTCCTTTGTTTGATTAACATTAAAACACAGCAGCAGATTAATTAAACTGCTGCACCTTTAAGACCGAACGCACGGACCCCATTTGAATTATACTGTCTACGTTCACTAGAGATATAACAGACTTTGTTTACTAGGATACTCGCCAACAGTGAAAAGTGAATTCATCCATACAAGCGCAAGACGTGAAAGACTTCCATTCAGTATCGCGCGCTGTCTGAGGCGATGGTTTTCGGGGCGCGCGCTTTGGATGTTTGAAGTTCATGTAACTTCTTGACCTGCAAATGTCCTGTAATAATGTAGGCAACCACTCGTTAAACACAAATAAGGTAACAGTTCATGTTTTACTTACATATATGATTTAGTTTTAATCCAAATAACACGTGCTGAGTGAACGATCAGCAATCAAGAGCATTCAACAGAAGTGCTCTCTCTCTCTCTCTCTCTCTCTCTCTCTCTCTGGTCAGTTAACGTTAATAATAAGCTACATGCCTCGTTTTACTTTCTTTGCCATTGACATCCGACTGAACTACAAACTTTCCACTGACGTCTGATGCGCTCGACCAGCTGGCGCGTCTGTGCCGCTTGCACGCTCAATCCACTGCGCGTTTTTCTCTTATCAGCTCGCGCACCACAGGCGTTACTATATTCTGTTTAATATTTCACTAATAATATATATTTACCTCATAGACAGCCTTCTTTTTTATCCCCATTATAATTTCTGTTGTCAGTGTTTCTTTGTCTGGACACAAACACTGTACACACGCTGCCTGGTATCGGTTGTTGGTATCGGGGCATTTTTATGAGTACGAGTACGAGTACATGAGCTCAGTATCGGCCCGATACCCGATACTGGTATCGGTATCGGTGCATCTCTAGTTTAGGGGTAGGGATAGCATTAGGAATACATTTTTGGACGTGAATATTGTTCCAGGATCAACAAAATATCTTGATCCAGGAACATCCTTGGAAAAATCACGACCTGTACAGTAAAGGTATGCGTTTAATTCACTAAAAATAACAGACTTATTAGAGTCATTTGTTCGGGGCCAGACTACATAAGTCAAGCTGTTTTGCAGTGATGTGACACTGTTGAATAAGTATTACTGGAAACTCTCTTCACTCCTGCATCAGTGGAAGAATGCATGTTTTTTTTGGTTTTGTTTTTTAACAATGGAACCGGTCCGGTTCTGAATAATGCCCTTGGTGAGATACATTTTTAATTTTGGCTTCACTTCACAAGTGCATCTGATCTCTTCTTAATATTTGAAATGGATTTTGTTTGAGATAACTAGGAGATGAGTACTAATGAAAGCGGTCCAGCAGAGAAAGGTTTTTGGACACATTGGCTCAACAGTCAGCTAGTTAATCTATGAGAGCAGTCTTGCAAAACAAACCATCACCGTCACAAAGGATCTGCCACCTGGATCTGATTTCCCTCAACAACCATGTGCACCATCACTGAAAACACACACATACACACACACACGTTTTGTGGTCTCTGTAGGTCAATGATAACTTGCTGGAAGAGCAAATGATGACAAAACCTCATACGTGGTAAATAAACAACTTTTTCACCAAGCAGAATGGCCCCCATATCATATTAAAATGCATCGGTTTTCATCAAACAGGAATAAACAAATCTGCGGAGGAGAGCCAAAATGGTGTTGCTAATGCCTCCCCTTTGGAAAGGCCTGCGTTTGGCCCCGTGGGCAGAGGAATGATTGGCAGGCAGAGGAAAGTAGGAGCGAGACCCGGAGGGGAATGAGCGCGGCAGGGATTTGGCTTCACCAGCCCTCCCTCCATGTTTTGAAATCTAAGAATAAACAGCGATAAGGCTCCAAACTCTTCCCGCCGTTTAATCTTGCCCCCCCCCTC